>NW_016158071.1:0-84041 GCF_001687245.7 Rhagoletis zephyria | reverse complement strand
TGGACACCGACGCTCCAGCTCTGAAAGTATTCAACTCGGAACCCGCTGGTGGTAGCAGAGGAAGAGGGAGGCCCCCACTGCGATGGAAAGATCAGGTGGAGAAGGACTTGGCTTCACTTGGCGTTTCCAATTGGCGTCAGTTGGCACAGAGGAGATACGACTGGCGTGCTTTTCTGAACTCGGCCAAAATCGCTTAGGCGGTTACAGCGCCAAAAAAGATGAAGAAGAAGTTACACCAACATGACTGTTATATTCAACTGTGTGTAGTCGAAGGCGAGTCAACACGTACACAAATGACTCGCGAGTCAGACGTACCGCGTATGCCACCTATTACATATATTCGTTTGAATAATTTAAAATGGGGCTCTTTGGGGAATTTATTTTTAGCAAAAGTTTTAAAAACAGTAATTTTGTTTACTTGTTGGATAATATTTTTTTCATAGAGATATACATTGGATTCTTGGCTAAAAACGTCTGTGGTAAAACTGTCCCTTCTTTGCTATTTAAAGTCAGTGAGTAAGCTCCTTCAATAGGGACTTCCAGTAGAAATGATCAACGTCTAGCTATAAAGAGAATCGATGCTCAAATAATTAAAAAGCTATAGGTCTGACCTTTAATTTGATAAGAATTACGTAACTATCTGTTATTCAAATGTTTATAAAAAAACGGGGTGCTTTAAAAAAAAATAACAATAATCTGATCCGATTCGGCAGGCGGCCACGACTTTGAAAACAGAATTTTGTTCAAAAATAATAATCTATTTTCCATATCCACCTATTTAGCTCGCTATAAGCACAAATTTTTCAAAGCAGTCGCAGAAGAAAGTATTAAAAAAGAATTACAAAAACTAAAATCGAAAAGTGCTGGTGAAGTTACAGGTTCTCCAAATTCTGAAACAACATGACATATGTATATGGTTTGGCTTGTAAGCGCTGTTTAAACAACGATCTCGCCATTATGCTAGATTCTAATTGTTTTTTAAAAATACTTGACATCCGCATTTGCATACAAATCCGCGGATGTTAGCTGTTAGATATTCGCATCCGCATTCGCATCCGCGGATGTCTAAAATTCCACATCCGCAACATCCCTAGTCTGAAGGTACTATTCTATCGAAGGCAATTTTTTTTATTGCATAAGATTTCCACCGTTCATTCCATTTTCAAAAACGAGGTGTCAAATGAAAGGGCTTGGCCTCCAGATATAAAATAAGGTTTTCTTTTTTGAATAGGATTGCCACTTTATTAAAAATTATAAAATCTGCATGGTTCGTTGGATTAGGATTTAGTTTTTGAACGGAGGTGCCGCCTGTCTACAAAATTATAATATTTACATCCTCTGCACGATTTTCAAAAATGAGGTGACAACTGAATGACCTCTAGATATGAAATAAGTATTTATTTTTTTGAATAGGATTGCCACCTTTTTATAAATTATAAAATCTGCACGGTTCGTTGGATAAAAAAAAAATAAGGCGTCAAATGAAAGGGCTGGGCCTGAAGACGTACAATAAGGATTTATTTTTTGAATAGAGTTTCCGCCTGTCTACAAAAGTATAATATTTACATCCTTCGCTTGATTTTCAAAAATGTGGTGCCAAACGAAAGGGCTTGGCCTCTGGATATAAAATAATTTTTATTTTTTTGAATAGGGTTTCCACCTGTCCAAAAAATTTTAATATTTACACTGTTCACCCGATTTTCTATAAGGTGTCAAACGAAGAAGGGTATCTGAGAGGAATCTAAAGATGTGCAAGGAGGGTTCTTTTCTTGAACAGGGTCACAATATTTTTATAAATTTTAAAATGGGGACCGTTCGTTGGATTAAAAAAAATTAGGTGTCAAATGAAAGGGTTATGCCTCTATATGTAAAATATGGTTTAATTTTTTTTTTTTTTTTTTTAATTTCATATTAAAGTATTATTTATTTCCGCTTTTACATTTATGTGTTGGTAAATATGTATGTAAGTATGTATGCACATGAAAATACCTAAATTAAAACTGATAAAGATAATTCATATTCTGTTTAGTATATTTCTTTAATTCTGCACTTAAATTTGTATATGAGTATATATATATGTACGGTAAAAAAAAACGGATGAAAACCAAATAGTTTTGTTGAAACCATATATTGCATATAGAGGCATAACCCTTTCATTTGACACCTAATTTTTTTTTATCCAACGAACGGTCCAGATTTTTAAAATTATAAAAATATTGTAACCCTCTTCAAAAAGAGAACTCTTCTTGACCATCTTTAGATTCCTCTTAGATAGCCTCTTCGTTTGGCACCTCACTATTGAAAATCGAGTAAACAGTGTAAATAATTCAAATTTTTAGACAGGTGCAAACCCTATTCAAAAAATAAAAACTTTCGTTTGACACCTCATTTTTGAAAATCATGCGAAGAATGTAAATATTATGTTTTTGTAGACAGGCGGCAACTCTATTCAAAAAATAAATCCTTATTGTACGTCTTCAGGCCCAGCCTTTTCATTTGACACCTTTTTTTTAATCCAACGAACCGTGCACATTTTATAATTTTTAAAAAGGTGGCAATCCTATTCAAAAAATAAATCCTTATTGTACGTCTTCAGGCCCAGCCTTTTCATTTGACACCTTTTTTTTAATCCAACGAACCGTGCACATTTTATAATTTTTAAAAAGGTGGCAATCCTATTCAAAAAATAAAAACTTATTTCATATCTAGCGGCAAAGCCCTATCATTTGACACCTCACTTTTGAAAATCGAATTAACGGTGCCAATCTTATGCAATTAACAAAATTGCCTTCGCATTGAATAGTATCTCTAGCAACACCAACTTTCGCGAATGTTTTACGCATCATTTACACTCACTTATGAACGAGAACGACAGCATTGAATACTCGCGATGCCACTTATAGCTACATATATGAACGCACGCTGTTTGGTCTACCAATGTTTCTACCTAACATTCGCGAACGCGAACGATCTGGACTTGTTTTATGCTTCTCGTTCGCGAAGGAGAATCAATAGGGAATATTTGATACGTTCACGTTCGCGTATTGACCCGATACAAAATCCCAACAAGCCAAGGCCGACAATAGATTATTATATACCACTTTAAAGGCCTATATATCCTCTTTTCAGATCATATTCGATCTTTGAAATCGAAACAAAAATAGTCATTCAAAAACTCATAAATCTACAAAATCGTACTTTCTGATCTAAATCGACAGGTCGCGACCTCTAAATGACCTTTAAAAAATCTATAAAAATAGACAATAATATTTCTCATGAAAATTAATAAAATGTGTGGGTGGGTGTTGAAATTGCCAACAAAAGCATTTTCGATGGTTACCCTAATACACATGCATATTTATATGAAGTGAAAACAGCGTATACTAATTAAAGTGGTAGCAAAATGAAAAAATTTTAAATAATAACTAATATATAACAGATTTAAGACTAATATGCTGGTAAAAACAATCTTACATTCATCCCTATCAAATCGCTTACACTGAGTGAGGAAAAAACTTTTACGGAGACTCAGATACATAGTTATTTTTTTATATTTTTAGTTAATAGTGTAACTTCAAACATTCATAACTTCCTGACCTTTTGAGACTCCATTTCGAATAAAATAATCTATTCAAAGGTAATGGGTTACTCTTTGGGCTGAATATAGTTTGGTAATAAAATTTTAGGAACAGGAAACGTATTTTTTTAAATAAAAAAAAACAAAGTCTTTGAACAAATTTCTTTATATACTAATTTTTAAATATTTTAGAACAGAAAGTGTTGATCGAACGAATTTCCATTTGTTATTATGGCGCTCATTCGATGAAGAATAGCGCTATTGTGAATTTCGCTCATTTAGGTTGTTCACAATATTATATTTTCACCGCTGAGAGGCTTTGTTTACAAATTGAGCAAACTAAATAGTGTGCTTATAAATATGTACATATCGTCGTTTAAAGTGCAAAACCCCGTATCAACAAAATGCAAAACCGCGTATCAGCAAACCGCGTATGTGAAGTTGTAGAAACTATTTTCTAGAACATAAAAACACTCGTATTTCAAAATGGTTCTCTCTTTTATAAAGCAATCGCAATTCTGGATAGTATATTTCAGGACGAATGGATAAGGATTGAGTCAAGAGCTTGTGTGCGCAAATCCAATTTTTGTCAGCCAATGTCAGTTACGCGGTTTTGCAGAATGACGATACGCGGTTTTGTACTTTAAACGACGATATGCAAATTTGTGCAAACTAAAATGAAATAAAAAATAAAGCGAGTTTATAAAAACGAGATAAAAATTAGTACAACGGAGTTCTGGTTCAACTATTCGTCAGAGGATGAGAGCTTAGAAAACTGACCAGGAGCAGAAAACGTTTGAGAGAGTTTACGTGTAGTCTTTCGAATATATTTTAACATACAATATATTTAAGAAATTTTGTGATCCAAATCTATTTAAAATATATTAAAACTATAATAGCTCTATGATTTTGTTCTCAGAGATCGTGCCAACAGAATATTGGGATTTTCTTTCATAAGTAAAACCAGCCTTTCGAGCTTGTGTTTAGTATTCACGACGTTAAAACTGCATAAAATTAATAAAAATTGTTTAAAATTAGTGTCAGCGAAATATAAGAAAACTAATGCAAAATCATATATTTTTCACAACTTTCTAACACTTCGCTACACTAACGAAAGCAAAATTCTGTTCCGACAGAAAATTCGATACTCAACGAAAATTTCGACACGATTGCATAGCTCATAATACGAATTTCACTTTCGATCTTCGATAGCAAGCGAAAATCGAATGTAACTCATAATAAGGGCCTTTGTTGACACATGTTGCTCATTTTTTCACTTTTTGCCACGCCCATAAATTCTAGGAATAACAAAACATATTTTATGTCCTTTTCCGTCAGTTTTAGTATGAAATCAAACTATGTACAAAATTTCAGCAAAATATAAGCCCATCGAGCAGAAGCCTGTCACGGTTAATATGCAATAGCTGTATGTAGATACATATGCATGTGTTATACATATGTGTTATACTTACGGTGACCATATTAACGAACGTAAAATAAAGGACATTTTTCCCAATGATTTTAGAATACGAACATACAAATGATAGTAATTTACATCAAATATTTGCCAGTTAATTATATTATTAAATTGTACAAAGTTCCTCTTCTCGAAAAGCGCTGTAACCGGATTTTAACCGATTTCGAAAAATGACACCAAATCCTTATCAAGGTCTTCGCCATCCTTTGCTGCCACAATGAGTTTATCATAATTGAGCGGAGGTTTATTGTTATTTTTCAGTGGATCTGAAAACTTAGCGTGCCACACGATCCTGGACACAACAAAATTGAAATTAATTTTACTCAAAGTATATTAATTTTTCTGGGAAAATGTCTAAATATTAGTTAAATATTTTTTTGAAATTACATAAATTTCCCCTTATCACTATTATCAAGGATTCGTGACCCTTAAGTGGGATGCGAAGCAAACTGACGAAGGTTTTCATTCTGTTTTATTATGGACATTTTTATTTTTTCATATTATATGTTTAAAAATTGAGCTCTGCAAAATCCAAAGCTAATTTAATGGACAGTTTAAGAAATAAAGGACAAATGGCGTCCTTTATTCTGACAAAAATTACAAAGGACAGGGGGTTAAAATAAAGGAGTGTCCTTTAAAATAAAGGACGGATGGTCACCGTAGTTATACTACCCTGCCCACTAGCGTGGGCCGAAAATCCGCTTCTTGGAATTTTGATTGGTGATAGCAAAAATATGGTTCATTATGCTCTAAAAAAAAAATCTGTGTGAAAGATGAAAATTTTTTGTCAATATCGTAGGCTCGCCCAAGTTCAACAAAGTTCAATGTGCTAAAAAAATAAAAATGAATAAATCAATTAATTAACACATTTTTTTACTAAAATTGCAATTATCTTCGAAAGTATTAGTCCTACATAATTTGGTATATGGACCATTTTTGTAGACAATCGAAATAAGCTAATACATTTTTTTTTAACACTTGAACTTTGATGGACTTGGGCGAACAAAAATTTTAATCGTGCCCACGGATTTTTTTTAGAGCATAAGGAACCATATTTTTGCTATTACCAATCAAAATTGTAAAAAAGCGGATTTTCGGCCCACAGTACTGCCCACCTTTAGTTCATACACTTCACACTTTTACTTCATACAGTCTTGAAGCACTAATATTTCAAAGCGTACGTAGTAAAGGTGGGCAGAGTAGTACGCGCCACCACATACATACATATTTATGTACATGTGCAGTAAATATGGTTAGTAAAAGGTTAATTATTTAAACAGACAAATTATTTTATATAAACTTCTGTGAACTTCCATATATGTGTGTATGTACAACATACCTCCACTGGTTACAATAATTTTAAGCTATAATAAACCATTTTTTAAAATAGTTATTGGATTTGAAAGAAATTTTTCTTTTGTAAAGGAGACGCCTCCACCTTAAATTTCATCTTTAAAAATAAAACATTCGCAATTTTTAAAACTTTTCTAAAATCCAAATCGTTCAAATCGCAATTTAATTGTTTTTTCGAACAAGGTACTGCCTTCGTTGACCGCACTTTACAGCGTAGCAACAAAGTGATACCCCCAAAATAGAAAATTACCGTTATATCAAAATGCAGAGTAAGAGGAAACCCGTTACAAATGCTTTTTACTGCCTATTATGCAAACTCCGCGCATGCATACCGCTATGTGCCTATATGTATGCATACTTAAGTTTGTACCCTGTGAGGAAAATCTCTAGTTCTGAACTGGTGCGCCTATAGTACATTTAGGCCTAGTACTGGCTCCCGATAAATCTCTTTTGGATGCAAACAACTGGCGAATTTAACATGGCGATGTCCTAGGAAGTGTCATATCCCTTTTTTGATAGTTCCGAACTAATCCTAAATTCTGTAGTTCCTAACCAGTTCCAAGATCGGCAGAAGAAAGAAAAAAGTATTATGACTTTTAAATCTTTTCGGTTCTTCCGTGTGTGCGATTTTACATTATTTAAAAAAAAAGTGTTTTCAATTTCAAACTTTGGGTGAAACTCTGGTGCGAAATAAAGTCAATTGACATTATTACATTTTCAAAAGCGAAATAAAGTCAATAAAAATTTGGAAATAAAGTCATTGACACTATTTCCTCATTCAAATGGAAATAGCGTCAACAATGCTTAAAGTCTGTCGATTCATGGAAAAAAATGTTGTTCTTACAATAAACATTGCCCCGTAAGTGTTGTTTTTTAATAGATGAAAAAGGTTATTGCCAAATCCTCAGTGTTGTGATATTAATCCACACACAATCATGAACTACCACCAATTGATTTTATTAAAACAATTTAAATTACGAATATGTAAAAACACGATGCGAAAAACTAAACACCTGCGCACAGCTGGAATACGAGAAATATTTGAAGAAAGAGTGTAGAAATGATCCAAAACTTGCAAAACATGTTTCGTTTCCACAAAAATAAAGCGAGCACTATTAAATAGAAGAAACAGTCCATGTCCAAAAACTCCGGAGGAACACTGAAAGAATTCTGTGTTTTAAATTAACATATTCTGAACGAATTCGGAATGTCTAAGGTGGAACCAACCATTCTATAAGGAAACAGTTATAGAAAAAGGATTTTCTTACATTGTATTCATGTCTCCGCCAGCAATTTGTGACGACATTATTTAAAAGCAGCTAAGGAGAACGACGACACTATTTATTAGATGGCACATTCAACGAGCCATTGTGCCAAAATGCGGGGCTAAACAATTATTGATTATTTAATATCGGAACCGAGATCATATAAGTTAATTGATTGGTTTTCACACACTTTTGAAACACAAATTATATGCTTTTTTACTGCAGACAAGTTGTTGGCCCAAAGCACAGCAGAAATCTTCCAATCAGGGCTGCTAACTTTCTTAGTTATGAGGTGCCATATTGAGGATAAAAAAATGTCAAAATGTGCCAAATAGAAAAATAAAAGTGCCAAAAAAGGTGTCATTCCTTTTAATCATTCACATTTAGCAATAAAATAAAGCTACATTTTCCAAACAAAAGTGCAATGATAAAATAAGATAAACCAGTTGAATAGCCTTTATAAATTAGAAAATTTTAGTTGAGAGAAAGAAATGCACGCAAAGGATTTCACAAAAATGTATTGAAATGTTATTTATTTTACAAAAGTGTCATTTTGACACTTTGTGCCAAATTGAAAAATTAAGTGCAATTTGAAGTAAAATAGGGAAAATGGCACGGTTTGAGCCAAGTTGGCATCCCTGCTTCCAATAACTTACAAATATAAAAATGTGAAATATCGAGGGCTTGAATTCATTAATACCCTCTATCTGCAATTTGCACAAAAACTAATTTGTGATTTTAGAAATAATCTGGGACTTATTACCTGTCGTTATATAAGGTATCATTAATATCACTGATGACAGTTAAGGCTTAGGTGGCTTTTTATATCAGAATCTCACCTCTGTGAAAAGTGTGCAGATAGAGGGTATTATTGAATATAAGCCCTCGATGTTTAAAATATATAAACATTTTCTTTCAACGTATACAAAAAATAAATCTACCTGCGTTACAGTACGGCGGGAGACGGGGAAGGGGGGCCGCGGCGTAACGTGACGCGGTGTGGCGCGCTGACGCGGGCCGCCGCGAAGCTAAGCAAATTTAATGTTTGAAAGAGAAATAATGTCAAGGGATTTTATTTCGTTTTTAAAAAGGTAGTAATGTCAATTGATCTTATTTCCGTTGATCTTATTACCTGTCACCGAAACTTTGCAGAGGTGCTTGCTGTTGTTGATTAGATTCCAGGATAAAATGTTAACACACATTTTTGTTTTGTATTTCGAAAACTATGAAAAAGCATCTGGGAAGTGCAGAATGGAAGCGTATTTCAACGAAAAAGCCACCAAACACATATCTATGTAAAGTAAACAAGCCCCCGCCCGTATCCCTTTTTCGATAGTTCCGTACCAGTTCTGAATTCGCCAGATATAAATAGATTTCTAATGGAAAAAGTGAAATACAATAGTTTTTTAAAAGTACCACATTTCGCTGATTTTAAAATGGTGGGGATCTAGTTACTATTGGACTGGTTCGTCTTTGGCGATAAAGACCTAGAATAGAACTAGAAACTTGATTCGCTGGTTCGAGATTTCCCTGCAGGGTATGTACATACATATATATCGTCACCTGATATGCAAAAAGACGTAAAAACATCGTAACTGAAATGGAAAAAGTCGTGACTAGAATTTTTTTCACAAAATTATATCAAACAAAAACCAAATTTTGAATTCTTTATTAGTTAAGACTTTTTGTATTTCAGCGACGATGTTTGTTACGTCTTTTTGAATTTCAGATGACGATATGTATGTATAAACTCATCTGTTGGGAGTAGTTTTGATATTCGTAGGAAGGTTTTAGGCATATGCACTACAGTAGTATTGATAAAAAGCAAGGCGAAAATTTTAAAAATACTGTATCATTTTAACCTGGGTCCCTTGATAACTGATGAACATAATAATAATAATAGATTGGCGTTTACACATATGTTAGTGTTTGGCCGAGCTTCTCCTCCGATTTGTGGCGTGCGCCTTGATGTTGTCACACAAAGCGGGGGGGCCTACAGTTTTACGCCGACTCCGAACGGCGATTGTATTTTTATGAGAAGCTGTTTTTCATGGCAGAAATACACTCGGAGGTTTGCCATTGCCTGCCGAGGGACGACCGCTGTTAAGAAAAAACCATTTTCTATATTTTTTGCGATGTTGCTTTGACCAGGGCTTGAACCCAGGCGTTGGGGAGTGGAAGCGCGCACTGCTTACCACTACACCACAGCGGCCGACAACTGATGAACATACGTGTATATAAATACGGATGATATAATACAAGATTGCATAAGGAGAAGACGGAGAGTAAGAGGAAATGCCGAGCAAATGAATTTAGCTTCCTATTTTGCAAACAAAAGATGGTATGTTATATATATTCATGACTTTAACGTAAACTTAGCGACAGGTGAAGAGGAACCACAGAAAATTAAACTTAAGAGTATATGGGACAATCCGCGCCAACCGGATCAGAGCTACGTCCAAAATTAGAAGGAACCGAAAAAATCGACCAAGGACTGATTTTAAAGCTTAAAGCATCTACTTTCATATTCTGAGTGCGCCTCGGAAAAGTCCATTTAGGCGGATTCAATATGGTGGCCGGTAGCCGGAGAAAAATCTAATGAATAGCCATAAAAGCTTGTAAAAATAAAAATTAACAACCAATCGGGACAGTTTTCGGCGTAAATTGTAGCTGATGGGCGCCCTTAAAAAACTGGAATTATAGGTTGACATAATCCCACGTGGCCGATTCAATATTGCGGTGAAAAATTTAATACGGTAGCCGAATTTTTGAAAAAATCAAAAAGGTGGATCCAAGATGGCGGACGAAATTTTCGAAAATCAACCGATTTGTACCAAATTTGTTATACGGGGGTTTTCGGGGTCGCCGATTACGAGCCTGAAGTCCAATTTAAAAAAATCCAAATTTAATTGCATAGAAACTCAGATTCAGCCTTCGCTATGAAATTATGTGGGATAAGCAATTTAAAACGATTGCACAATTCTTCAACAAATTCGTCTTTGAAAAAACGTTGTTGTACAAGAGTGCATCGATCTGTAGATTCCCACGTACTAAATATTACCTGTTCTATTTTATTTATGTTTTTTCAGTAATCCAGTAACAAATTCAAAAAATGCTTTCATTTTAGGACATTTTAAACAGCTGAACAAAAAGCAATCAGTAACACTCATAACATAAAATGTAATTTATGCAATCTTTATAGTCATTTAATTCAATTTCTGAACCTTTTGCCAGCGTCTTCAAGTTTATAGCATCGATCATTGTTTTTATATTCTGATGGATCGTGCAAACACAGGCGCTATGCGTTCCTGAACTTCCAGCAATAACGCACCATTTCGGCCGCAGCTCAGCGAATTTAGTTAATCCAACTTTGTGCTCTGGATACTTTTTCTTAAACATTCTGTGAAACACCATGATATCACAAAGAAGCAAATCTTTTCTTTCATAACTTTTTGACCTTTTATTCTGATTGTAACAGTATCTCTTTTGTTAGGTATTATCCGACTATTTTCTTCAGATTCATAAAATTCAATTACTTTTGAGACCACTTCTGCGTTCGAATTCTTACCTTTCTTCAAAGTAGGAGTAGCTAATACACCACTAGATTTTCTCAAATTCTTTGATTGAAATGCCATTCTGTAAGAAAACCAAGTATGCAATTTCACGAGCAGTCCAACACACTGGTGCGATTATAAGTATGGTTTGTTTCATAGGACTATTCTCGGGTAGACTGTTGAATTTTTTCTTTAATCCATTTTAAAGTTCTTCAGGAGCTTCCTCTCTAGATATTCGAGCTTTCTTTGTGGGTGTTTCATGTTCGACTTCAGAATCTATTACACTATTATCAAGATACTCGTTTCCAAATAATTATAATCAGTAGCATTACTACCATGAGATTCATTTTTCTGTGATTTAGATGTTGATTTCCTACAATTAAAGCATATTTTAGATTTTTTTATGTAACTTTGGAAAAACATCTACTAAAGTTTTATGAACATTCTTTGCCAACACGACTTTCTACTTTAAATGGATTAGTACACCTTTTTGAACGCAACTTTTGCGTTTCTTCTTGATTGACATTATTATCTGCCATTTTTCAGAAAAGGGCCGTTGTTGACTTTACGCCGATGTTACAAAAAAGCATATTTTAGATTTTTTATGTAACTTTGGAAAAACATCTACTAAAGTTTTATGAACATTCTTTGCCAACACGACTTTCTACTTTAAATGGATTAGTACACCTTTTTGAACGCAACTTTTGCGTTTCTTCTTGATTGACATTATTATCTGCCATTTTTCAGAAAAGGGCCGTTGTTGACTTTACGCCGATGTTACAAAAAAATATCATAAAATGAAAAAAAAATTTAAAATTTAATAGAAAGGCAAAGCTTATTGAATTGAAAATGAATCATTGATATACCATATTTACGAGAAAGCAGGTGTCAGGGGTTTATGGGGTTGCTGAACACCAATCCGAGGTTAGGTTTGCCAAATTCAAGATGGCGAATCAAAGATTGCGGACGACATTTTAGAAAATCCATCAATTTGCACCAAATTTGTTGTACTGGAGATTTCGGGGATTCTGATTACAAACTGAGATCAGATTATTTTAAATCAAGATAAAGGACGCAATATGGCGAATACACAATAACATAATGTAGTGTACTGGGTCCACTATATTGGATTTTGAAAATCTAACTTCAGATTCGTAATTGACGACCCCAAAAACCACCATTTAACAAATTTGGTAGAAATCGGTAGATTTTCGAAAATTTCGTTCGCCATCTTGGAACTACCATTTTGAATTTTTCAAATCTGACCTTAGATTCGTGATCAGCGACCCCAAAAGCTCTCGTAGATCAAATTTGGTGCGAAACGGTTAATTTTCAAAACTTCGGCTACCATATTAATAATTTTTTCACTGCCATATTGTATAGGCCATGTGGGATTTTGTCAACCTATAATTCCTGCTTTTAAGGGCGCCCAACAGCTACAATTTACGCCGAAAACTGTCCCGATTGGTTGTTAATTATTATTTTTACAAGCTTTAATGGCAATTCATTCGTTTTCTCTCCGGATTCCGGCCACCATATTGAAGCCGCCATAGTGGATTTTTCAAAGGCGTTATTGGAATATAGTATAGCGCTAAGCTTTAAAATCAGTCATTGGTCGATTTTTTTTTGGTTGTTTCTAGTTTTGGACGTAGCTCTGATCAGATTGACGCGGATTGTCCCATATACAAATAGAAATGCTCAAAACCACAAGCTCAAAAACAGTAATTGATGCGGTGTTTTCAAGATATTTTAACACCATTGAGTCACAAGTATAAACAAGTATCATATTTTATCAATCACACCAATAATTTCATGTACTTAAAGTTAAAAAAAAATCAGCAAAATTAATAAAATTAAGTGAAATTAGTGTTTAATTTCTAACCTAACCTACGTGTACGTACGTAACTGAATCGCATAATAAAAGGTTGACATATACATAGATTATCCTCATTTTCGAGCTTAACTCCCTAACTGAAATTAGAAAAATAGATTAGCCATGCAAAATTATGGTCATAACATAATCACAGAGTAAACCGATAACTTTTTGGTGTCCAACCTAGTTTTATCGATAATACTTGCGAAGAGGAGGAACGTCAAAAGTAAAAAAAATCAACTAGTAAGGAAAAGAGGTCTGTAAAGGAATTTTTAATAAAATATTCAGTTAAAATATTTTTAAGTTGCTTAATTCGCATAACAGGAAAAAGTGACTACGGTGGCATAGAGAAGAAACTGAACTTTTGCTTGAGTTGTGAGAATAACAAGCACAACCAATTTGACGGCTAACAAGCTTTGATTGAGATTATATTTATGTGTAAACGTACTTTTGTATTCACGCCTTTTTTAACCGACTTCCAAAAAAGGAGGAGGTTATCAGTTCGTCGGAATATTTTTGTTTTTTTTTTTTTATGTATGTTACCGCATAACTTTGGACCACGTCAACCGATTTCGATAATTTTAGCATCGCAAAGGTAGTGTCTCAGAGGTGGTCCCATACTAATCTGGTTGAGATCCGATCCGTGGATCATGAGATATATATATATATATTTTTTTTTTTATATGGGAGTTGAAGTCGGTTTTTTTTTGCTAAAAATTACTTGTTTAACAGTTGCAGTTCCAAACTGCTCTTCAGATTACCACCGTCATTCGAGATTTTCAGCAATAACTCTGATTAACAGAATTTTTGCTTACTTGTCGAAAATGTTTTGTGTCCAGCGACCTCAGGTAGTTTTAAAGTTACTTTTTCTAAAAGCTTTATTCTCCTTATGCTAATTATATGCATACTTTTTATAACATAAACATTTATTACAGTATTTAATGTTTCAATTTGCACATAAACTTACTCGTCTTCTATCGTCAACTTTAGCAAATATGTTGTTTAACTCCTTAATATGATCGTCCTAGAAATGTAGTTGAAAATAATAGTTAAAATTAGTAATATTGAAGTATAATTTACTTTTTATAATTAGATATATTCTTCGCATTTTATAAAGAAACTAGTAAGCCCGGGCACACGTTGTCCTGTTACACACAGATACAGGAAGGTTACATGCATCGTAGATATTATGGGTCTTCACACCGAAGCTTCCCTGCAGAAAATCTGACTAGCTCAGAACTAGCGTAGAGCCTCACCTTTAGCCGACAGTACTAGTTCTAGCTCAATACCCAAGCAATGCTTTCAATTGTCCATATTTACATGGCGATGTCATTGAACCGGTTCCGTTTTGGATAGTTTTTTTTTATAAGAAAACGTTTTTTAAGATTCAATTTTTGGATATATTTTCAGTTTTTTCTTTTTTTTTACAGACTTAATTTTTGCTACATATTTCATAAAAAAAAAAAAATATATTGTAAGCTGCACGAAACAATTTAAATTCCTTAAATTGGAAAACTCACAACTGCCTTCACCGCGATTTGAACTCGCGACCAACGATGCTTGAGTCGGAAGTCTTCTCGCTGAGCTACTTTCGAATTGTGCTAGTAGTGAGCGTTTGCACATTTACACAGCTAGTTGTAACTGTCCCGCTCTGCATCCGTTTTGCACGAGTTCAGAGATAGTTCTGATATACGTAGTTTGAAACTAGCGCTTTGTCAGATTGCCTCTAAATTTTACTGCAGGGTTGGTACTCGGTAACTCGGTGTTCGGCAATTTTTTCCATGTATTTTGTTTGTGTAACACTATTTTACACAAACAAAATATAATCTAAAAAATTACCGGACACCGAGTTACCGAATACCGAGCTCGGTGTGAAAACCCATACGTTTTATTTGATATCGAAATTTACAAAAGATTGTTATTACTGTTCACTACGTTTGAAAAAGAAAAACGATCTCTGGTTACGGTTCAAACATCTGCCAGGGGAATGGATCACATTGGATGGTGTCCAAACGGTAAATTTTTTGTTGCTGTTGATGTGCGTATATTTTTATGTATAAATACATACTACATTATTTTGCTGATATCCTATCTCTTTCTCCCCAACATAAACATACATATGAAGCATAGCCGCGAATAACATTGGAAAACTTTTGCTTCGGATATGAGCAGTTTGTAGTTAGCGTAAATGAACATAGCGACTCGGGATATTTAAGAACGTTGCGAGAAGCATAGAAAAAATTTCGATTAAAAAAGTATATATTTTTTTCGGGTTCAAAACTATCATATCTTTTAAGTTGGAACTAACAATACATACCCGCAAAATTTCATTGAATTCGGTTAAGCGGTTTCGGAGATTAGCGTAAACGAACACAATGACACGGGATTTTTATATGTTAGGATAACACAGTACCTATTAATGGTAATTATACTGTAGGTAAGTTTTAAACTTTTGAAATATCATTGTATATGACCAAACACGTAAACTTCGTTTTGGCCTCTAGGTCAAAATTTTGAGAAATTCATGGGGGAAGTTTTAAAGCTCTGAAAGTGAAATTTTCGTCGTATATAACACTGTGCTCAGGCTTTGAACTTTTTTTCTGGGCAAAATTTTGTTAGCTGGTCTTACTTAACTGGGACTTAAATTCAATGGCGTCCCCCGTTTTGCGAGATGTGCTCCGGTTTTCAAGATAACGGTACTTGCAAATTAGCTTAACTTTTAACTCTTTTGTTAATAAATCCCTCAGTTTTAAAGGTATTTTACTAAAATTTTGCACGTGACTGGTTTTATATATTACCGTAACTATGTTTAAAAATCATCGAAATCGGTTTACTATAACACATAGCTGTATGGGAGCTGATTGTTGAAATATGTGGCTTTGCTCATATTTTATTTCGTAATATATTATTAATTTTATTGAGTTGTACACTATTTGGTCCTGAACTTGGGTTCTTTTCAATCCCATCATGCCATTTTTGGCAGTTTCTACTGCACGAATAGTTTTTTAATACACTTTGCCAGCGGCGATCGACCAGCAAAAGTCCACCAACATTGAATTCAATCGTTTTCCAACGAATCAATCCTCAAAATACATAATGGATTTGTGTAATCTTTCTTCTACCTCGGCGGTTTCTATTGAAAGCTATTGTTCGTAAAAGTCAAAGTGACTGCGTAGTATACGGATTATCACAAGCGAAGCAAAAGCTTAGTTTATTGCAAAGCTTTTTAATTTTTTTAATCCTTAGGTGTTTCCGAAGGCAATGACATAATAAAAAAAGTTTTCGCAAATTTTTCGATGTTTTTTGTCAACTAATACGACAGCAATCTCACGCGTAGGGTTTCGGGTTGGCTACCATGACTTGCCAACTTATCTCAAATTTGACGCGGTATAACCCGCCGCCTATCGGAAAGCATTATACAGTCACTTTGACTTTAACAATAGCCAGAATGAGATTGAAAAGAACCCAAGTTCAAGTCCGCATAGTGCACAACCTAATAAAATTAAAAAAAATTACGCAATAAAATATAAGTTATAACCAGTGTTGCCACACAATTTTTTTATTGTTTACCAAAATCACCGAAAAAAGTTACCAAATTGAACAAAAAATTACCAAACTTATGTTATGTGCAGAACTGCACAAACATGCATACGTTATTTTGGCAGTTAGGGCTCGACATGTATGTTTTTACAGTTCTGCGCATAAAATAAGTTTGGTAATTTTTTGTAATATGTTAAAACTTTCAAAATATTGTGCGCCTATAATTCTTTCGCCCACTGTATGTAAACAAGTGACAAGAAAATAAATATATCAAAAATTCAACGCTTGAAGGAGGCTTTCGACTCACACATAGACAGAGTGAAGTGCCCCGCTGAATGCCGTAGCTTTTTGAACGAGAACATATGTACATATTTACGTAGAATTCTACTCATATATATGGTTGCCGGGTACACCGGAAAATTGATGGTAATTGCAAAGCTGACGAACTGACAGGGTAAGGTAGGACCACCCAAAACCTTCCAGGAAAGGACGCGGTGGATATACTTAGCAATAGCCACTTTCAAGCAGTTTGTTAAAGATCACACCATTCTAGTAGCCAAGGAACGCTGGAACAACTTTCACCTTGCGAAACTTTCAGGATTACCTGGTATTTCTATAAAAGGAAACGCTTACGGGCCACTTACTAATGTGCAATGAGAACCATGTAAGACCGAATCGAAAAAGTTACCAAATTGAAAAACAAATTACCAAATTACCAAACTTGATAAATAAAGAACAAAATTACCAATTTTGGTTAAAAATTACCAAAGCGGCAACGCTGGTTATAACGTAAAACCGCATTTCTGAGCAATCAGTTGTATGGGAGCTATATGTCAACCGATTTCGATGATTCAGAAAAAGTAAAGGTAATATCAAAAAAAAGTCACGTGCAAAATGTTAGTAAAATAACTGAAAAAAACTTACAATTTAAGCAAATTTTCATCTACCGTTATCTAGAAAACTGGAGCCAATCTGGCAAAACTTTGCTCAGAAAAAAAGTTCTAAACCTGACCACAGTGTCATAAACGACGAGAATTTAACTTTCAGAGCTCTAAAACTTCTCTCCTAAATATCTCAAAATTTTTACGTGATACGGATTTTCTGAAAGCGAAATCGTAACTAGAGGCCAAAATTAAGTTTATGTGTTGGGCCGTTTAGCTGTGATGTGTTTGACTCCCTACTGAGTTAATTCTACGTTTATACGAGCAGAATAATCGAATTAATTGAAATACTCCTTTTCAATAAGGGCTGCGGTATAAAAATAATTGTTGTGTGATGAGTTTGATTTTTCCGCGGCCCCAAGTTCTCCCCAAAGATAGGAATAAAATACAAGATTAGCAGTGGATGACTATATTTACCATTGAGGTCTGAAATGAGAACGAATACAAGATATTACTATCGCTTAGTATCTAATTAATTGATTAGTTACTGACGCTGCGCTTCCCTCGAATTGCATTTAGGTTACATAAAACCAAATGGTATCGCTTACGTCGCAGGCGAAGTACCTGCACTGCCTATCCGCGTGTTTGGCGTAGTGCAGCATTAGCACATTCACACTAATAAGTGTGTTAGCCCCCATTTAGCATCGCCGCCTTATACTAATCTAGCTAGGCATCCGCCTTCAGGAAGTTTCGTTAAAGATTTGGGTGAGCAGATTGTTGTACTGCTAATCGAAGGAAAACCGTCGTTCAGGCGGAACGTTTCTTTGTGTACCAGCATCTTATTGTAATTAGAGTCAACGTTTTGTCCCCTTACAACAACGGCGCGTCTTATTAAACGTCGGTAGCAGTCTGATTACACTTTTGGCATTGAGAGTACGTAGAAAAGGATACTACCGTCTAATTATACGAAAGCCGATCCATATTCTATAGCTTCGATGGTATTTTGATATCGCAGCTAATCTTCTTCTATTATATGTAAGCCTTTAGATTTCGTCTCGATCAGGTAGGTTTGTGTTTATGACACGCCTGCACGACCGCTGATACCTCTTCCTTCAGGACTAGAACTTTGCTCAAGTTCAGAAGCTCCAAATTTTCTTCGCTAATATTTCTGCTTATAGCGTTGATGTAGAGCATCATTTCATTTGCTTTCTCGATCGCCTCACGGGTAACATTAAAAAGCTTTTCGTTGACGCGGCACTGGTGCTTGTTATTTACTACAACATCATTCATGTTTCGTAGGATATAATCCCAACCTTCTCCATCTGGAGACCCGGCGATATACTGCAATGCAGATCCACTCCAGTCGATGGAACGTATTCTTCGTGACTTACTTATTCGCAACTCGTCAAGCCGCAGCTTAGTTTGGCTTAGAAGGAATTGCTGTACAGTACGCACAGCTTCGTTTTTTATATCGTGCTGTGTTGACTCGAACAATTTCTCCAACGTTATGTTGAAGTAGTTAAGGTAACTTCTTCTTCTTCTTTTTTGGCGCTGTAACCGCCTAAGCGATTTTGGTCGAGTTCAGCAAAGCACGCCAGTCGTTTCTCCTCTGTGCCAACTGACGCCAATTGGAAACGCCAAGTGAAGCCAAGAGCTTCTCCACCTGATCTTTCCATCGGAGTGGGGGCCTCCCTCTTCCTCTGCTACCAGCAGCAGTGTCCATTCGAACGACATGACCTAGCCAGCGGAGCCGCTGTATTTCAATTAGCTGCACTATGTCCATATCGTTGTAAAGCTCATACAGCTCATCGTTCCATCGTCTGCGGTACTCGCCGTCGCCAACGCGTAAAGGCCCGTAAATCTTCCGCAAAATCTTTCTCTCAAACACTCCCAGAGCCGCCTCATCGGATGTTCTCATTGTCCACGCTTCTGCGCCATATACCAGCACGGGCATGATGAGTGACTTATAGAGCGTGGTTTTTGTACGTTTTGAGAGGACTTTACTCCTGAATTGCCTACACAGTCCAAAGTAGCACTTGTTGGCAAGAGTGATTCTGCGTTGGATTTCACTGCTGACATTATTATAGGTGTTAATTCTGGTTCCCAAGTAAACGAAATTCTCTACTTTCTCGAAATTGCAACTGTCAAGAGTGACGTGGGTGCCAAGGAGCGAATGTGCTGACTGTTGGTTTGATGACAGGAGATACTTCTCTTGTCCTCGTGTACCAACAGACCCATTCACTTTGCTTGGAAAAGGCAGAACAGACTTCGCGGTTTTTGTTACCGATGACGTCGATGTCATCGGCATAAGCCAGCAATTACACGCTCTTGTCCAACATCAGATTAAAGAAGTCACATGAAAGGGAGTCGCCCTGTCTGAAACCCCGTTTTGTGGCGAACGGATCGGAGAGGTCTTTTCCAATTCTGACGGAGCTGGTGGTATTGCTCAACGTCATTTTACACAGCCGTATGAGTTTTGAGGGGATGCCAAATTCAGACATAGCGGCGTATAGGCAACTCCTTTTAGTGCTGTCAAAAGCGGCTTTAAAGTCGACAAATAGGTGGTGAGTGTCGATCCTTTTCTAGCGGGTCTTTTCCAAGATTTGGCGATTTTGCACCTGGTCTATGGTGGATTTGCCAGACGGTCTAAAGCCACACTGATAAGGCCCAATCAGTTCATTGACGGTGGGCTTCAGTCTTTCACACAATACGCTCGATAAGACCTTGTAACCTATGCTTAGAAGGCTGATCCCGCGGTAGTTGGCGCGAATGGCGGGGTCACCTTTCTTGTGGATTGGGCAGAGCACACTTAAATTCCAGTCGTCGGGCATGCGTTCATCTGACCATATTCTGCACAAGAGTTGATGCATGCACCTTATCAACTCCTCGCCGCCGTACTTGAATAGCTCAGCTGGCAGGCTGTCAGCTCCAGCGGCTTTGTTGTTTTTTAGCGGCGTTATTGTTATACGTACCTCGTCATAGTCAGGCGGTGGAACGTCGACTCCGTCATCATCGACTGCGGGCTCGGGTTCTTCTTCTCCACAACTTTCCGTGCTGCTACCATTTAGTAGGGCGAAAAAGTGTTCCCTCCATAATTTAAGTGCGCTCTGAACATCAGTTACTAGGTCGCCATTATTGTTCTTAAAGAAGTACTCCCCAGTCTTTAAACCTTCCGTAAGTCGCCTAACTCTCTGGTAAAATTTTCGGGCATTCTTCCTGTCGGCCAGCATTTCAGCTCTTCGCACTCACGTATTTCGGCCTCTCTCTTCTTATTGCGGCAAATACGTTTCGCTTCCCTCTTCAGATCCCTATAGCGGTCCCACATAGCGCGCGTTGCGCCCGATCGCAGCGTGGCCCTGTAGGCGGCATCTTTTTTCTCTGCAGCTTCCCGACACTCCTCATCGTACCAGTTGTTCTTTCCGGCTCGCTGAAATCCGATTACTTCTTCGGCGGCGGTACTTAATGAGCGGGAAATATGGTTCCACTGCTCGCATATGTCAGTTTGTTGAAGAGTGCTCTCTGAGAGCAGGTGTGAGAGTCGAGTAGCGAAAGCGCTGGCTGTCTGTTGTGATTGCAGATTTTCGACGTTAAGCTTTCCTTGCATATTTGGGAGCACATTTTTTGCTCCACAGAGGCGGGTGCGTATCTTGGCTGCAACAAGATAGTGGTCCGAGTCGATGTTTGGACCCCGGAGTGTGCGTACGTCTTAACCATTGGAAGCGTGCCTTCCATCTATCACAACATGATCGATTTGGTTTCTCGTTTTTCGATCCGGAGACAGCCACGTAGCTTGATGGATCTTTTTATGCTTGAACCTAGTACTGCATACTACCATGTTTCGGGCCCGGCGAAGGAGATCAGTCTCAATACGTTGTCGGACGTTTCGTCGTGGAGGCTGAATTTTCCACCTTGGTGAACGACAGTACTCGGCGACGGAGTCTCTATCCCACCACAAATCCAACTCCGAATTTGCGCTCCTTTACATGGCAGCTGTAGTAGACGTCGCAAGGCCCCAGACATTGTTTGCCTTGCCCCGTCCAACGCATTTCTTGGATGGCGGTGATGTCAGCTTTTGTCCTTACGAGGACATCAACCAGCCGGGCAGAGGCACCTTCCCCATTAAGGGTCCGGACATTCCAGGTGCATGCCCTCAAATCGTAGTCCTTTAAACGTTTGCCGTGGTCGTCATCATAAGGGGGGGTCTCATCCGAGGCTTTGCCTTGCTTCTTCACTGGAAGTTGTTTTTACGTGGCGTGTCCCAAGCCCAGCGCACAACCCATTGCTGGGACGGGGGTGGTTTCTCAACCAACTACACGTTTATATAGCGAGCCGCTTGCTCCAAGCAGTCACCCGCTTGCAGCCGCACCTACTGGTGAACAGACGCTGCAGACTTCAGTGAGCCCTTAAACCGAATAAGTCGGAGTGGCCCCACCGAAGCTCCCTCCCTTTCTGCCGTGACCCAAGGCTCCACTCGGATTGGTTACCGCATCTCGCACATGGGTTGCTCACGTTGCCAAGAGTGCGCGAACGAGGGCGCAAAAGTCGGTACTGAGTCTAGCAATGCAACTGTAACTGCATACCCAGCGCAACGACTATACCCCATTGCACTCCAGTTAAGGTCACCCATATGGATTAAACTGAATAGTGACCAGCGGAGAGTCGTAATTTTAAATGTTGAGGCCGCAAACGCCAGATATTAAAGGTAAACTCTCTTACCATCATTATTAGAAGCAAAACAAAAATTTGAATTTCTTAAATTAGTATTGGCCCATTTTGATGCTTGTTCTGCTAGATTCGTAACTTTTATATTTCATTTATCTTCAGGGACAAAGGAAAAACAAGATTTTGTAACAAGTATAAGTAATTAAATGGTTACATATTATCCTTTCCTTAAATAGTGGTTAGAAGTTGTTTAACTTATTTAGTTAGTTTAGGATGGCTAGAGGTTCTTGAACCTATTTATCAGAAGTTAATGAGCATTATTGGTGCGGGAGCTTAGCCGAATGATGACCAGTCCTTATCAGCGGATAGTATTGCAATCGCTTCTTTATCTCTATATATTGTGCGGGTGCACTCCATTCCCCTGGTTCGGGCTGCTCGTGTACGGTGACCAAGAACTGNGGGGGGGGGGGGGGGGGGGGGGGTCATGAGGAGACGAAGGCCGCTCCGGCTAAGGACACGAGTGGGGCCTGCACGGTCAGCGCCGTTGGGAAACCGGAGCTGGCTATCGACAAAGCTTAGAGCATCGGAGGGTCGTCGAAGTCGATACCCTTAGCTGTCTCTGTCCCGGGTGGGATTTATAGCCCTGCAGAGGCGAAAGCCTCTCCTTCTGGTATGTCAGCTAAAGGTGGCGGATTTCTGCCGGTAGTAGGTATTCCGAAATCGCACAGAGTATCTGGGGCTGTGGTGCGTGGCGGAACCGCCAGCACCAGCAAGGGCCTCTCGCCGCAGGTCTTCGGAGCTTCGAGGACCTCGGGTGGGGCACCTCAGGGAGGCCTAAACGGCGCGCCACCGCGGTGAAAAAGACTAGCTCAGACCGTCGCATCGCCGCCAAAATTTTAGAACGTTACGGCGATCAGTGTGCTGGTGAAATTACTGATCAAAATGCCCGAACGCTCGAGTGGGCTAAAAAAGTGGTCGGCTGTGCGGAGTCTGCGATATTCGCACAGGGGACGGTAGCCGAAGGCGCGATTGCGCTATCGACTATAAAGCGGGAAAGATCGCGAGAGGGGGAAACCTGTACCGTCAAAAAACCTCGTACGGGGCCGGCTCCACGTTTAGCGAAATCGCCGGCTCCGTGGAATTAGGGGTCATGGACCGCAGCAGGGAGGACGGCCCCCATCACTCACGAAGAGTGGAAGCGTGTGGCGGCCGCCATGTCGGCGGTGTTTATGAGGGTGGTCAGGGGGAACCCGGGGCCATCGCCTAGGTGTGAGTGTCGGATGTCACCATTTGCTGCATAAGCTGACGAGTTGCGCTGACGAGCAGTCTGCAGCACTCTGCAAGGAGCCAGTCTCCCTGGTGGGGTTTGGAAGGGTGCCAAACTAGTGGCCGGGGACAAGGCGGATCTTCCGATGCGCCCACGGGCTCGGGTATGGCTCCTTACCGAGTTTACCTCTCCAGAGGAGATCGAAGGAATACTGGGTTGCGCAACCCATCCCTACCGACGCATAACTAGAGGGTTATCCGGCTGGACAGGACCGAGGAATCTTATCGGCAAGCGCTGATACTGCGATACCAAGGGGGTCATATACTATGGCTTCGAGAAGGTGGTTCTACGGATCCTAACGACTGAAGCCAAAGCAGATGACCCTCTGCCTCCAGCAACATCGGAGGGAGGAAAAGAGGGCCAGCGTGGAGCTGGGAGACTCGGCTCCATCGGATGCTGAGAGTATTTGGGGCGGCACCTCTGCCGGAGGGTCCGTCTTCAGTATCGAAAGGCTGTTCGTTGAGGTCGACGTTCGAGGCTAGAGCGCGGAACTAGCGCTCATAGAGGATTTTTCGCAGAATGAAGATTGTGTAGATTAATCTTCAACACTCCAAGGCAGCATCCGCCAATCTTTTACTCCACCTTGACCAAGTTGGGGCTGACGTGGTTGATATATGAGCCGTGGCTGAGCAGTAACGATATCTCTAGAATCAGAAGAAGGAACTACAAGCTGATATCGGCAAACAATGAAGGTAGAACTAGGTCCGGCATGTTTATCAGAGGTGAACTAAACTAAACGGCCTAAGCGATGACGAGGTGGAGCCACCTACAATGCTGCTGAGGAGCGCTCCAGCCGAAACCAAGCGACGGAAGGCTGGCGTGATCTTGGGGTCCGATGCGAATGCGAGGCACTCAGTTTGCGGACACAAACTTGCGAAGTGAGTCACTTTTTGAGTTTATACTATGTGAAAAGGTATACAATTTTTTGGACCTTGGTATCACAATGGTTCCTAAGCTTAATTTTAATCTTCATATTAATGTGACAGTCAACAAGGCTGAAGGTGTACTTGCATTTGTGAAACGATGGTCAAAAGAATTTTGTGACCCTTATATCACTAAAACCCTGTTTACAACATTAGTTAGGCCAATTCTGGAATACGGTACGGTGGTTTGGAATCCAAGGTATCAAATTTACTCAGACAAGATAGAATCAATTCAAAAACCATTCCTACTTTTTGCTTTAAGAATTTTTAAATGCATTAAGAATTTCCGTTGGGATTCTCAATATAACCTTCCACCTTATACGAGCCGATTAAAACTTATTAATCTTTGTAGTTGATTCCAAAGATATTTTTTAAAATATTTTTATTAAAAGCTAACAAAACTTAATTTGTTTTTATATTGTTAGCAATTCGAGTAAAGTTTGAATACTCCAAATTTTCTATTTGATTTTTGAACTACAAAAATTACTTAAATCTAAAATTTCCAAAATTACAAAGTTGAAATGAACACAGTACAATAAAAGGTTATAACACAAATACAAACCCTACAATACTCCCCCTTCTTGAAAAGAGTTGTTTTGCAAATCTATAAGCGAGTCATTTAAATTATTAGTCCGTGTAGATATGTGTGTATCATGTGGGGGTGAACGAAACATTATGATAACTTCGCACAAAAAAAATCTCTAGGAGTGTTTACAATTAAAAATTAAAAGATATATAATAATAAATATAAAAATATATTTATCAAAAATATTACATAAAAAGAAACAGCTCACTGTGCTCTGCAACTGCTGATATTGATAGCACAGTCAACGTGATTGTTGCTGCGTTGTCGTTGCTATTGCTTCTTACCGTTCTTGTTGTTGCCAGTGGTAGGAGCTTTGCTTTTGTATAGTTGATATTTACACTGCTGCTAGTACTGGTTGTTATCACTACTATTATCGGCGGAGTTATCAACTGCGTCTAAAGTTTATGTTCTTCATTTGTTGAGCGTTTTGTGTTGCTGCTACTGCTGCTTCCGTTGCTACTACTGGCACTGAAACTGGTACGTGACACTGCTGATGTTCACGTTGATTTTCCTGCTGCTGCTAACGCTGTCGCTGTCTGTTGTTGTACGCAGTAGTTGTTATTGGAGTTAGTGTTGGCGTTGATGAGTAGGAAAGATATTGCCGCTTCTTAAGCGGTGAACTTGAATCGTTAATTCTCTTCTGTTATGAAGTAAATGTTGTGGTTGTAGTTGAAACAGCTTCTGCGACTAGCTGAAGCTGAAGCAGATGCTAATGCTGACGCTGTTAGTTTTAATTGATGCTGATTGTAGTGGCGTTTGCAATCCCTGCATGCTACGCTAACTTGGACACTGGATGAAGCAACCTCTATTGTAGTTCCGGGAATTTGCCAAAACTGAAGACTTGCATGGCGCGCAGGCCTCTCGTGATGTTTTCAAATCAGCACAGGCACAATTGTGGTTCGCAAAGATATACGTAAACGTATAATGGCTTGAGGTGCTCCTGGCAGGATCGCCAAAAATGTAGTTGATTCCAAAGATATTTTTTAAAATAGTTTTAATTTGTTTTTATATTGCTAGCAATTCGAGTAAAGTTTTTGATTTTTGAACTACAAAAATCACTTAAATCTAAAATTTCCAAAATTACAAAGTTGAAATGAACACAGTACAATAAAAGGTAATAACACAAATACAAACCCTACAATCTTCCTACACTTTCCAGCCGCAGGCAAATGCTTGGTACAATTTTTATAGTTAAATTACTAACAGGCTCAATTTCAAGTCCGCTTCTTCTTGGCGAAGTTAGCCTTAATGTTCCCTCCCGGGTATCAAGACACTTTTGCCCCCTATTTCTGAAAGCTTGTAAAACTAATTTTGAATTGCACGACCAACTCTGTTGCTTATGCCAGGATTTTAACTCTCATTCCAGCACGTTTGATATATCAGATCCGCTTTTCAGCATTAAGAAATCGATACTGTCCTCTCTCAATAAATGAATCATTAAAATAAAGACATAAAATCGGCTGATGAATTTAGGTCTGTAGCTGAACAGTTTCAGATCTCGACACTTAACAAAATCCTGCCTATCGTGACTCGGCGCAAAAATTGAAAATACTGGTTCCGTACGTCATGCGGACTTCGCCCCTCGTGCGGATGGGCGGGAATGGAGGGTAAAAACCGTTGGGATATTATTATTATTAAAACTTACATATCTGGCACAGGGGGAATTCCCTTACGTTTATTACTGCTGTCAGGGAGGAGGTTCTTGACCTTACACTGGCTTCATCTGAGATAGCACCTTTGATCTCGGATTATAGGGTTCTAAGCGAACTCTCTTTTTCGGATCATAGGTATATTCGATTCTCTTTGGACGAAACGCGCCCTCCAAGCAAACCCTTCAAGAACCTGAGGAGCACCAACTGGGATCTTTATAGCAGAAACCTTCGCGGAGTTTTCAGCTCTGCGTGCAGAGATGCTCATGAAATCGCATATGCGCTGATATTTCAGAAAAGTAGAGGGAAACCCCTTTGGTGGACTGTGGATACTCACTTTCCTTCCAATCCCTCCCCCGAGGAAATCTCCTTAGGGGAAGCGCGTGGAGACTGCGCTGCTTTTTCCGACCTCTTGAATGAGCGCCACCGCGTGGGCGATTAATTCGTTCAAACCCTTCAAATCTCCAGGACCCGATGGCATCATATCTGCGCAGCTGCAAAAGGCGGCGGAGGTGTCGTGTCGTTGGCTGGTCCCAATCTACGCGAGCTGCATTAGATACGGGTACATTCCCAGGGGTTGGAGAGTCCTCAAGGTGGTGTTCATTCCGAAGGCCGGAAGGGGCTCTCATTTTGCCCCAAGGACTTGAGGCCAATCAGTTTTTCATCGTTTCTACTGAAGACGTCGGAGAGGCTGGTTGATATGCACATAAGGAGCCTATCAAGCATGCTTATTGTAAAGGAAGGTCGGTAGATACTGCTCTGCATACAATTGTGAGGTGTATAGAGGAAGCCTTCATTCACAAGAACTTTGCCGTAGGAGCCTTCTTTGATATCGAGGGGGCTTTTAATAATGTCCTGCCAGACGCAATAGTTAAGTCGTTAGATAAGCTTGGGATTAAGGTCAGTCTCATTAGGCTCATCGAAAACTTGCTGCGAGATAGAACTGTCATGCCCGTTTGGGGCAGCGCCTGCTTTCCTCGCAAGGTGAGCAGGGGCACCCCGCAGGGTGGGATTCTCTCACTCCTACTTTGGGTCGTCGTGTTGAATGAGCTACTAGTTGAGCTGGAGAAACACGGATGTCGGGTAATTGCCTATGCAGATGATGTTGCACTCCTAGTTAAAGGTAAATACCTTAACACGCTGTATGAACTGACCCAATGGTACCTTAACATAGTTACTAACTGGGCGGCAAAAAGTGGCCTCGCCGTAAACCTTAGTAAGACAGAACTGGTCTTATTCACAAGAAAATATAAAATCCCCGCCGCTGTTCTTCCCTCGGTTGGAGGTCTGCACTCTGCTCTGACAGGGTCAAGTACTTGGGCTTGATCCTAGACAGGAAGTTGTCGTGGGAGCCAAACATCGAGGAAAAGGCAAGAAAGGCATCAGTGGCCTTGTATTGCAGTAGGGGTGCTATTGGTAAGAGATGGGGCATCTCGCCTAAAGTTGTCTATTGGCTCTACGAGACTGTAGTCAAGCCAATTATGTTTTATGGGGCAATAGTCTGGTGGAACTCACTGGAAAAGCCTACACTAGCAAGGCAACTGGAACGTAGTGTCTGTCGATGTTGCAGGCAGAATTTTCGCGGCGCGAACGGCTATTCGCCTCAGGGAAACCGATTGGTTGACCAACTTAGGGACTGGACACTCTGGAGTTCTAGGGGGCTTCGATTTCATCCAGGATCGTACGGATTACTGCACCACCGATACGGCTCCAGGAGCTTCTTCTCTGCCCACTTTCCCTCAAGGGATGAGTGGGCCAGGCGGGACTTATGGAGGAGGGGTGCGGTGAACTTCTTTACGGATGGATCGAAACTCGACGGCAGGGTTGGTGATGGGGTCTTCTGTCGAGAGCTTTCCATCAGCACTAAGTTCAGGCCCCCGGACTTCTGCAGTGTATTCCAAGCGGAAGTAGCTGCTATCAAGGAGGCGGTGGATTCACTGCTAAGGAGCGTTATAACACTCAGGGAAGTGAGCGTATATTCTGGTAGCCAAGCGGCTATCAGAGCCTTGAGGTGGTTAGGGGTGCGTTCTAACTTGGTTAAGGAATGTCTGCTTTCTCATTCGGGCGCGTCGGAATACTTCTGCATTAGGCTTATTTGGGTTCCGTGACACAGCGACATTGGGGGTGAACTGCGTGGCTGACGAGCTGGGCAGGGAAGGAACCTGTGAAACGTTATCACCGGATAAAGGGCGGTTGAGGTGCCACTGATTGCTTGCTCCTGGACAGATGGGCCTTATGTCAGCTCAGCGAGCGCTGGGCGAGTACCACGTCATGCGCGATCGCAAGGTCCTTTAGGCCGAGGGTGGACCGTGGGCGGTCGGGGGCACTCCTCACACTCACTAAGCCACAGCTCTCACTTCTGGAGGGGTTTTAACGGGTCACTGTCCTATCGGTATTCATACAGTAAGGCTGAACATTCTACCGGCCCCTTATGTCGCAGTTGCCTGGAAGAGGACGAGGTAGATTCACCTCAACACTACCCTCTTGGGTGCCCAGCGTTTGCGAGGCTAAGGTTGAAGTACTTTGGGTCTCACTTTATAAATAGCCCCGAGGAGCTCTGGGGCATTGAGAACAGCCGTATTAGTAAATACATAATCGGCTGTTCTAAATTGTGGTATCACAAAGGACAATCTTACATTGTCTAAGTGAGCTCCGGTTACACGCGGCTCCCACCTTACCTAACCTAATGAGCATTATTTAAAAATTATACGATAATCAGATAACATTAAATAAACTTTTTTTATTTTTTGTTAGTAATATGTTGTTTTTTTTAATTACGCCACAATTAAATTTTTGTTTATTGTTGCACAACGGTATAATCTTATATTCCACTACCATCCCCGATTGTAATTGGAAAATCCACAGGATCGGAGAATGTTGATAAAAACACATTTTTTTGTTACAAATTTTGAGTAGTTTTGCATTTCTATTTCAGGAATACCGTTACAAAGTTACTTCCTTAGGGTCCATTGGCCTTACAAAACTTTTTGCGGTAGAGAAGTTGGTAACAAATAAATTATTATTATTACTTTTTTTTGTTTCTTTTGACAGTTGGGCCTGTGCTACCTCTTTGGTAATGTTTGTGGTGGACAATATTTGCCTCTTTTTGTAAGCGTTATTATGGTTAAGTGATTTGTCATGGGTAGCCTTGGCCTCTTTAATTTAGCAGTTACTGCTCTTTGTTTCATCTGTGCTATAATAGGTTTTATTCTTTTTTCTTCCCACATTTTTTTGCCTTTCCTATAGTGCCATAGATTAATTTAATTACTTTTGTTTCTATTTCTATAGGTGTTTTTGTTTTTTTCTAGGAGGTAGTTTTAATTTGTGTCTTATGGATCTTCCTACCAGTGTCTGTGACCAAAGTCACTCTATTATCCTTACCAACAATTTGCTTTTTTTAAAGTGCCTTCTAATTCGCCTTTATCTGTATATTCCTAATGTAAACCTCAGCTCCTGGCCTAAACTTCTTAGCTCTTTTCCATTTCTTAATCAACCGGAGACTTTTTAGCTCCTGATTCCTCTTCATTTGTTCCTTGATTGCTTTGTGAACCCTGTTTTTGAAGTCGGTCAGTCCTTTGTAGTTGATTCTTTGAGTTTTTTTTTTTGGAAAAATATGTCGCAAGGCTTCCTTTTCGTTACAGAGTGTTTTGTTGTGTTGTACCGATCGACTGCGATATACACAAATTCTTCTGGCCTAACGTTATTAACCTCTTTCTGAAGGCACTGATAGATCTCAATAATAGTAGAGTGGAATTTTTCAACCTGACCATTAACCTAACTTTTTTGAACCAGAGTCTGATATAGTTCAATCCCCAGACTCCTTATATAGCTATATATCAAAGGAGTCATGAATCGCCTGTCATTGTCAGTTACTATCATTTTGGAGTTGTAAAGTAATGGATTAGTTAAGCTAGCTTGGCGTGAAGAGTAACAGATGCTCGGTTTTTTTATGTGGAAAAGTTTCGTAAATTTGGAAAATTTATCTATGCAGTATAAAAACTTGTCTCCTGGAATTTCGAAGGTGTTCACATCCACTATTTCGCATGGGTATTTTGGCACTGGAGTTTCTTTCATCGGCGCTACTGGAGAATGCCTATCATATTTATTTGCGAGGCAAGTCTCAGAAATGGCGGTGAATTTTCTTATCCGGCTCGCCGTTTTGGGAAAATAGTATTTTTCTAGGATTTGCTCATTATTTTCGCTCGCGTTCCTATGAGCCCTCTTATGTTCATCCTCTATTATTCTACAAATTCTATCTTATTTGGCTACATTTTCGACCACCCTCTGCGTTATCCTGATTTTGTACAAAAGCAAATGTTCCAGCTATATTTCTTGTAGAAGCTGTAAATAATTCTCTGCAATTTTTACAACGTTTATAAGTGACGACGTGAAGACGTTCTTTTAAGGCCTTGGTTAAGTTGGATTTTTCCACACAAATCATTGCATTCTCTTCTGTAAAAATTATTTGGTTTCGAAAAATGTTTAAAGGCTTTCTACATGTGAAATAAGGTCTGACGCATCCTGGTCCACATAGTGAACTGTCCCCTCTTCGATTCTGGCTTCTGCTGATAAATCGTTTACCAGGATTGTAAATTAATTCGTGGTTATAATTTTCTATTCTTGCCTTAAACCTCTTCAACTTTGCGTTGTAGTTCCTACATCCCAACGCAAACGTGAGAGGCTGGTGATCAATGAAAATCTTAATTTTTTCGCCGCATAGAGGTGAGATCTGAAAGTATCTAGAGTCCAAACTATTGCCAACATTTCTTTCTCGTTTGTGGCGTAGTTTGTATCCGTTTAGTTACAGATGTTGAAATGTAGGCGATGGGCCGATCATTTCCTGGTTCTCCTTGAGACATAATTTAAAGCGTCGGTAATAAGGTTAAATAGTTTTTCGAAATCTTGGAAAGCAGGAATATCTGCGGAAACGAATAGTTTTTTTTCCTTTTCGAAAGCTTGAATAGCTTCACAGTTCATATTAATGCGTATTCTTCTCGGTTAACCTTTTGCAACCTTTGCGTAATCTCGAATGAACTTTCGGTAGTATGACGTCATTCCCAAAAACTTTTTAGTTCTTTAAGTGTTTCTGGTGGCAAAATTCTACTTCCGTTCTCATAATTTTAGTTTTTTCTAAATTCACTTTAAATGAGCATCCGCGAGCCTTTCAAATACTATTTCCAGGTTTTTTTAAATGCTCATCAGTATTGATTGATTGATGATTGATCAGTATGATTGGATTTCTTCCAGACCCGGCACTAGGGAGTTTTCGGGGTCGCTGATTACGAATCTGAAGTAAATTTTTTTAAATTCAAACTGGCGGATCCAATATGGCGATCTAATTCTTAGAAAATTACTCAAATTAAAAGGCTGATACTGAACGTTTTAAGCATTGTCATTGGTTGAAACTCGTTACCTGTGGGTTTCTGAGGTTGCTGATTAAGAATCTGATGTCAGATTTTCAAAATTCAAAATAACGGATCCAATATGGCGATCAACTTAAAAGAAATGATTGGATTTGTTTGAAACTCGGAACAGCAATTTTGAATTTTGAAAATCCGACATCAGGTTCCTAATCAGTAACTCCAGAATCCCACTGGTAACGAGTTTCAATCCTGAAAGAATTTGATCGCCATATTGGATACGCCATTTTGAATCAAAAAAAAATTGACCTCAGATACGTAATCAGCGACCCAAAAAACTCCGGAGAGTCGGGTTTCAATAAAATCTAATAATTTTTTAAAAAATTTATCGCCATTGTGAATTTTGAACAACTGGCTTCAGGTTCCTAATTAGCAACCCCAGAAACCCCCTGGTAACAAGTTCTAACCCATGACAATGCGTAAGGCGTTCATTATCATCGTTTTAATTTTAGTAGTCTCTTTACGAAAGCATATTTTCGGGAACTAGGCCCTTTCAAACTGTCCAAGACAGGTGTGTAATTAAGGGAATGTTCCCCAATAATACCAGAAAAATAACATGTACAAACCATATATTTAGCTGCATATTTTAACATGTCACGAAAATAAAAAAGTTTAGAACATCAGCGTTGTTATAAAATACCGAACAGCGCGATATCTAAAAAACTTTTTTTTCAAAATAAAAAATAAGTTTCTTTGATAACGTGCTGTGTTCACTCGATCAATATCTCCAACGCCATGTTGAAGTAGTTAAGGTCGAACTGAATAGTGACCAGCGGGGAGACGTAATTGGAAATATTGCGGCCGCAAACGCCAGATATTAAAAGTAAACTGTATAACCGTCATGATTGGAAGAAAAACAACAAAAATAAGAATTTTTGAAATTTTTATTTGCCCATTTTGACGCTTATTCCGCTAGGTTCGTAACTTTTATATTTTACTTATCTTCAGGGACGGAGGAAAAAACATTTTGTGATAAGTATAAGTAATTAAATGGTTACATATTATCCTTTCCTTAAATAGTGGTTAGAAGTTGTTTACCTTATTTAGTAAAGCTTAGTGAGCCATATTTTAAAATTACCCTTAATTAGTTGAGAAAATGGCTAAAGGTTCTTAAACTTATTTAGCAAAAAAATTATTTAAAAATTATTCGATAATCAAGAAAAAGAGAAAAACAACATTTAGTAATTGTTTTTCTCCTGAAACTTTGACAATCGGGACAAGTTAGGTTGGTAGCAGTTTTGTTTTTTTACGTCCTGGAAATGTGCGGCCGTGGTCTTATATTGCAATTTCTTTGTTGGTTTGTTAACCACACCACAAAAAAAAACGCCACTCCTCAATCTGCAAGCCGTAGTTTTATCTGTAAAAAATGGGGAAAAAACCAATTAGATAATGAATTGCGTACTAACCAAATGTAGTAAAATAGAAAATACTGAAAATACGAATAACACCGCTGCACTTACCTCGTTGTTAAAAATGAATGACAGTTCAGTCATTGTGGAAGATCGCGAAATATTTTGCTAACCCTAGTCTTAACAACTCTGACTTCATTAAAGGTGCCACTTTTTCGGTTATACTTATGTACTTACCTTGCGTTTACACGTTCAACAAATTGCTTTCACGTCCATGTCCGTGAAGAACAAGCGGATGGGCTCGCTAGGGAGGCTGGGGTGGGCATACTGAAGCTATTTCGAGGGGGTACCTAGGTAGGGTAGGTATAAAACGCCCCCTAATCCAGGGTGTCATGCGTCACCGTGCCCATTGGATGGTTTGCAGTCAGGGGGTTTTCCGACTTTATTCTTTCGGCGCCTCCCGAATACCTGTCCGCCTCCGGGAGTAACGGTGGACTCGCTGCGGCATGGGGCTCTGCCGTGATCGACCATTTCTTTCCCATTTCCCTTTTTCCGGCCAGATGAATATGAATGTAAATAAATAAGCCTCGGAACCCTGCACGGGTAGTGCGCCACTGGACATGGTGAAGTTAAGTCCAGCAAACCCACCATCACGGGAACCGAATCGACGGCGCCGAAGACCGGGCCTACACGGCCCAATAAGATTCGGTCCTCCGCAGAATCTGGAGGGATCCCTAAGCCCCCAGAGCGAAAGCTTACTTCCAGCGATACCGACAGAACTGTACCCCCCAGAGGGAAAGTCGAGGCCGGTGGGGAAGCTGCGGAAGGTCCCTCCCTCATCGCCCACCCCGGGTATATCCAACTCGCAGGGGGTAGTAGCCGAGCCCAAGTCCTCCATGGACAATCCGGGAACTACTCCTGCGAGTAAAACTCCAACAACCGGGGCAAACGACCTGGATCGGCACCCCAGCTGCTCCAAAGTAGCGAAAATAATTCCGCCCTCCGTCAGGGCTCAGCGCGAGCGAAGGGCAGTCCCTAAGGTCATTAAAAGACTGGAGGTAATTCCACATGAACAGCTGACGGAGGAGCCAAAAGCCTCCCTCAAGTCGGCAATGGAAGTCTTCGCCGTCAGCGATAAGCGGTCCTGCGGGAAGGGCGGTAAGGACAAACCATCCACTGAGACAAGCCCACGGAAGGACCCAGACCCAAAAAGACAACGATCTCAGGAAGACACCCCGAGTGGATCCAAAAGGCATAGGACTTCCTCTCCTTCTAACCGTCCGTCCATGGCCGTGCCCACCACGAAGCCATTCAGCGAGGCCGCCAAAGAGCACCTCACGCTGGCGGTGCTGGACAAGGGCCATAAGCGGATACTCCAGAAGTATCCCGGCCCTGCACCAGTCGTCCGGGATGCTGGGTGGCATCAGGGGTGGGTTAAGCTGGTGGCGTGTACAGATGAACGCGCGGTCCGGCTTCACATGGAAGCGATCTTCACGGTTGGACAGCTGTGGCCCGGGGCAGACTTAGTTGCCGTTCATATGGATGAGATCCCTAACAGGCCGTGAGCCTGGGCCTGGGTCCCAGCTGAACCATTGAATCCAGAGGAGATTCTAGAATTTATCCGACTGGGCAACGAAGGACTACCCACAAGCGATTGGAGGATAGTCCGAGTAGGCGAGACCAAGGGGAAGCAGCGTTTTGTAGGCTTTTGTCATCAACTATGCTTCCGTCGCAGTTCTCGAGGATTGTGGTGGGGTAATAAGCTATCGCTTGTACTCCATCACAGAAAAAATCCACCCGAAAACGGACCAACAAGGGGAGGAGCCGGGCAACGCCTCGAGCGAACCCGCTGCTCTCGATAACTCTACTGACGAAGGGGCCAATAAAACAGGCAACGCCTCAAGCGGACCTGGCGCCTCCGAGTCGGCATCGGTGGCAGACAGCGCGGGATCCGCAGGAAACACCACGAGTGAACCTAGGGACCTACCAACGTGTGTACCCGACAACGCGTCAGATACTGAGAGCGACACGGGCTCAGTATCTGCCTACGTGGGGTCGGTATACAGCCGGTGGGTAATGCTGAACGAGGACCAGCTTCTGGACTCCGAACCGGAGGAGGAGGATAATGACGTCACTGTCATTGCCGCCGCCGAACGGGAGGAGCTAGAAGCAATGGACATCACCGACTGTGAAGATGGGGCAGATCTTACAAATTAATCTGCACCATTCCAAGGCAGCCCCGGCTGCCCTTCTTCTTCGCCTCAGCGATAAAGCTGCGGACTTGATTTTAGTCCAAGCGCCTTGGACCGTTAGAAACAAGGTTTGCGGGCTGAACTCTGATGTCTACCAGGTGGCTACCCGTAGCAGGTAGGATCAGAGCTTGCATTCTGATTAAAAGAGTATATTCTTATTTTTTACTCTCCAAATACAGCGACGAGGATACTGTCTGCATCAGCGTCCAACTGAAGGAAAGCGCGATATGACTGGTAACAACATACATGGCCCAGGACAGCAATGTTTTCTCACCCATTTGTGACCCCTGTTAGAAGCGAAGTGCTGGACATCACCCTTGTCTCGAGCTGCTTGTCTGACCAGATAAGGGACTGCCAGGTGCCCAAAGAACACTGTTTTTCTGACCACCTCTACATTAGTTTTAAGCTCAATTTTGATCCTGCTCCTTTAACATGATACAGGAACAAGAAGCGAACCGAACGGGCAAAGTATAAAAATACGCTGTCGGGCTCTCTACATAGATACGCTTCTCGCTATAAGTCGTGCTTATCGTTAGGACCTGATGCAGCGATTCTCTTGAATACGAAGGTTATTTCTCACGGTGAGCTAGACTCATCATCAAAATTTAATGAAGCAGTGAACTTTGTGACAAATGCCTGTAATGTTGCTTTCAAAGCTTCCTGCCCAAGCACCTTCGCGAAGGAAACCAGTGCCGGAATCCTCCGATTTCAGCACAGAGCAAAAACAGCAGGAGGCTCTTCAATCAAGCTAAGCGAACAGGTCTTTGGCAACCCTACAAAGACGCGCTCGAAATTTTCAAGGTCATAAAGAGGGAGAAACGCGAATCTTGCAAAACTTCTGCAACAACATAGAAGAGAACTCTGAAGCCAACAGGCTGAGCAAAGTTCTCTCGAAATCCTCCTCGAGTATCAACTCTATCCAGAAGCCTAACGGTGACTGGACGACATCATGTAATGAAATGCTGGAGGTGCTTATAAGCACTCACTTCCTGGGCCGCCCGGACGGCACCTCCAGGTTTTCGCCCGGTCCTAGGACCTACTTGTCTCTGGGTGATACCGTTAGGGACGTCGTAAGTGACGAGAGGGTGGAATGGGCTTTAATGTCCATTCAGCCCTACAAATCTCCTGGCCCGGAATCTTTCCTGCTCAACTACAAGAGGCTAAGGACATACTGTGTCCCATGCTTTCCCAGATTTTTACAGCCTGCCTAACCTTGACTCACGTACCACTTACTTTAGAGGCTCATTGACGAATATATTCGACAGAGTATTAAAACCGAGAACCTCTCCCCGAATCAGCATGCATATTCCAAGGAGAAATCCGTGGAGACCGCACTCCATGAAATCGTAGCGAGGATTGAAAAAGGATTGGCCTTAAAGGAATACATCGAAGGTGCTTTCAACAACATCTACCCGAAGTCTGTTGTTAACTCCCTTTTCATGGCGGGGGTGCAGCGAGGTCTGGTGGATTTTGTTGAGCTCCTTCTCGGAAAGAGATCTATTCTATCAGAACTGGGGGATGGTTCCATTACAAAGTATGTGACCAGAGGCACCCCCAAGGTGGCGTTCTCTCCCCTCTACTCTGGAATCTAACAGTGAACACCCTACTTCTAAGCCTAAAGAGCAGCAGTTATCAAGTCATATAGCGTACGCCGATGAAATAGCAATCATTGCAACGGGCAAAAATCTTCAGGTCCTGAGTGAGTTATTGCTAAACTCACTCGGCCTGGTAAACATCTGGTCCAAGGAATGTGGACTTAGTGTCAATCCAGAAAAGACAAAAATGGTACTTTTCACAAGGAAGTCTAAAACTCCCTTATTTAAACCTCCCACCCTAAACGGGGTGGCACTTACCTATCTCAACCGAGGTCAAATACCTTGGAGTTATTCTGAACAAGAAACTGGACTGGAAGCGAAACATTGAACACCGCTCCGGGAAGGCCAATACTGCCCCGTATGCATGTAAGACGGCTATAGGCAAAAAATTGGGGATACAACAACACATAGTACACTGGATGTACACGGCTGTGATAAGACCCATCCCTTTCTACGGGGTCACAGTATGGTGACCTGCGCTAAACAACACCTTATCCAGAGCCAAGGTGGAACGTGTGCAGAGGACGGCTGCGGTGCTCGTCACGGGAGTCCGGCCCACTTCACCCACCAAATCTCTAGAAAATCTTAATCTTAAATCTTTCACGTGTGGACCTCTACGGCGAATTTTGGGCCGGCTGTAGTGCGGCCAGGCTAAATACAATCCAGCCGTGGAGAGACCTCAGATTCGGACACTCAAAAGTCCTTGAAACTCTACCGGATAATCTACGACAGATAAATTATACAACTCCCCTACTCTGTTTACATAACAAATTCTCCACAAGGATCCCAGAGAGGAACGAGTGGGAAAGGGCCACAGACCTGAACCCAGGGTCTACGGCCATTTATACAGATGGTTCCAAGCTTAACGAAAGAGTGGGTAGCGGGATCTACTCTGACGAACTCACGTTAAATCTCCGTTTTCGCTTACCGGACCATTCCAGCGTTTTCGAAGCGAAATTAAACGCCTTAGCGGAGGCGGCTCGGTGGCTTATAACCTGCGCCCCTCCAGGACGGCCCATTTCTATCTATTCTGACAGCCAGGCTGCTATCAAATCTCTCAATTCTAACGAAGCAACGTCCAAAGTAGCCATAGAATGCAGAAAGACTCTCAACCTGCTGGCATCAAAATGCTCCTTGACTGTTGTATGGGTCTCTGGACATAGGGACATCCCTGGCAACTGCCTAGCCGACGAGCTGGCAAGGAGGGGGACTGAATTATCTGTAGTCAATTCAATATACCTCTAACGTCCTGGAAACACATACTAAAGGCGAAACTCGTTGAGGAGGTAAATATAAGGTGGGTTGTAGAAACCAGCTGCCATACCACCAGCAAAATTTGGCCAAATATTGATGTAAAGCGATCCATAGCTCTCAAACGGCTGGACCGCTCCTCTCTCAGATTAGTTGTCGGGGTAATCACCGGACACTGCCTGATGGGCACACACGGAAAAAGGCTAAGATTCCCCACCAACGACTTCTGTCGCAGTGGCAGAGACGAGGAGGAGGTGGACACCATCGAACACTATCTCTGCCACCGTCCCGCCCTAGCCAACATGAGCAACAAATTCTTCAACAGGTACTTTCTAGATTGTTTAGCCGATTTGAACTCGGCGAACGTTCTCGATTTTTTGTGCTATATAAAACGCACTCGGTGGTTCAATTACTAAGGGAGGGAAAGAAACAAATGGCTTCGGCCAGTGGTACACCAGGCTTTCCTAGCCCACGTGTGCTACGCGCTCTGCGCGGGGCAGCCACTCTAACCTAACCTTTTTGACGAAAGTTGATAAATTTTTTTTTGTAAACGTGACATTAGGGCTTTAAAAAAACATTAGGGCTAAAAAAAAAATCTAGAAAAAAAATTGTATTAAATTTAAACATTATAAATATTCAAGTTTCATTAAAAATATGTTCTCAATGAGTGTTTTCCATTTCGTTTATATTTTCGAAAACTGCATTTATTGAAGAAAATATTTCTAAAAAAAAATTGTTAGATTTTTTCTGTTTATTACTTACTGCAACGTTTGTCACAGCGCGAACCAGCGCATCGTGAACCATGCACGCTCACCGCCTATGCGCGCAACGTGTTCACTAGAAAGCGCGTACAGGAGTAACTAAAAACTGGCTCATATTTGCGACTTTTAACATAACCTTATATAACAATGATGGCATTTGTTGTATTTTGAAGGCACTTTTAGGTTAAGCTTGGTATGTGTTAAAATAATCTGATCGAGTCCATTTTTTTGGAGTTCACACGCAACTGTATGGTTCTAGACCATCAGTCAACCACAAGTATATAAATTTTATTACGGCGTTTATACGCACGTATTATTTGCAACTAACAATTTGATAATTTGGTAAAATTTGCCGTATAAACGGAGAGTTAATTTTTTATTTGCAAATAACTAAATCACGCAAATAAGTATTTATTAGTGGTACTATTTGCAAATAAGCGCAAGACGCCGCCATTCTTAGGTTTATTTTCTTTTTCGATGGTCATCTTATTGCCTTTTTATATTCAAGACGTTGCCATTTTTAACTTAATTTTCTTTTTCGATGGTCATATTATTGCATTTTTATATTCAGGCAATATTAAAAAAGAATTTTTCACCATCGAATAAACAGTGAGTTAGGTATTTGCAAATTATTTTTATTTGCAAATAGCTTACGTATAAACGTAGTACATATATGTCTAATAATTTTTTATTGTGATTGTTCAAGTGTTCAACGTCGCACAGTGGTACAGCCCCATACATATTTTTTTTGTCTTTATTTAGGGCCATATTTTGCCTTCTTGTGCCTTTTCCTGCCTACTTTCCCTTTTTTTATAGGTTTTTAGGTCCTAAAAATCCGTCCCCTGGTAATAATGTTGTGTGTGAACTCCAAAAAAAATGGAATTAATGGGATTATTTTAACACATATTTCCGATGCAAAGCTTAACCTAAAAATGCCTTAAAATTACCATAAATACCATCATTATTATATGAGGTTACGTTAAAAGTCGGAAATATGAGCCAATTGTTAGTTGCTCCTAGTGAACACGTTGCGCGCATAGGCGGTAAGCGTGCATGGTTCACGATGCATGCGCGCTGTGACAAATGTTGCTGTAAGTAATAAAAAAAAATCTAACAATTACACAGTTTTAGAAAATATAAACGAAATGGAAAACACTCAATGAGAACGTATTTTGAATGCAACTTGAATATTTATGTTTAAATCAAAAAAAAAATTCTAAATTATAAAAACATTTTTTTAAAACTCTTATGTTACACTTAAAAAAAATTTCATCAACTTTCGTCAAATACTTAAGAGCAAATGAGTTTTGAAAAAAAGATTGCTTAAAAATATATTTGCTTATAAAAACTTAAAAAAATTAAATTTTTCAAAAGCATTCTCACAATCCCTTTCACATCTATAAACCTCGCTACCCACAAATTTTCACGCGAAAATTCGAACTTGACTGAAATCCGAGGTCCAGTTGAGAAATTTTCACCCTTACCGAAGCGTAACCGAAATATATCGGAAACAAAACACTAAAATCTTGTGTTTTAATGTATTTTCTTCTGAAATTCAGTAAATTCCGTCTATGTTTGTTGGCAGAAACTACAATGTTGTCACAAATATTTTGTTATTAAACTTATTTTTTATTCAACATTATAAAAAGTGCATATGTACATATGTACGTATGAATATAAGTAAAAATACTTTGGCGAATACCTCGGCAACGCGAAGCGGACAACGAGAAATAGGCAGAATGTTCGAGGAATGACGTAGAATGTCCCCCGAAGGGAAACGTCAAGTTAGATGAACACTGCGAACAGCGAGAGAAAGAGAATGAGCGCTGAACTTCAGAACATTCTAGAGTTGCTATGAGTGCGAGCACAGGTATATAAGAGCCACGACACAGCGGAGTTAGGGAGTTACAAGTCAGCTAGCTACAAGTAAAGTGAGTTGCGAATAAGCAAGCTATAAGTTTAATTGTGTTAACAAGTTTTGAAAAGCGTTGTAATCGCTTTAACGAGTATTGTTAAGTTNCCATCGAATAAACAGTGAGTTAGGTATTTGCAAATTATTTTTATTTGCAAATAGCTTACGTATAAACGTAGTACATATATGTCTAATAATTTTTTATTGTGATTGTTCAAGTGTTCAACGTCGCACAGTGGTACAGCCCCATACATATTTTTTTTGTCTTTATTTAGGGCCATATTTTGCCTTCTTGTGCCTTTTCCTGCCTACTTTCCCTTTTTTTATAGGTTTTTAGGTCCTAAAAATCCGTCCCCTGGTAATAATGTTGTGTGTGAACTCCAAAAAAAATGGAATTAATGGGATTATTTTAACACATATTTCCGATGCAAAGCTTAACCTAAAAATGCCTTAAAATTACCATAAATACCATCATTATTATATGAGGTTACGTTAAAAGTCGGAAATATGAGCCAATTGTTAGTTGCTCCTAGTGAACACGTTGCGCGCATAGGCGGTAAGCGTGCATGGTTCACGATGCATGCGCGCTGTGACAAATGTTGCTGTAAGTAATAAAAAAAAATCTAACAATTACACAGTTTTAGAAAATATAAACGAAATGGAAAACACTCAATGAGAACGTATTTTGAATGCAACTTGAATATTTATGTTTAAATCAAAAAAAAAATTCTAAATTATAAAAACATTTTTTTAAAACTCTTATGTTACACTTAAAAAAAATTTCATCAACTTTCGTCAAATACTTAAGAGCAAATGAGTTTTGAAAAAAAGATTGCTTAAAAATATATTTGCTTATAAAAACTTTAAAAAATTAAATTTTTCAAAAGCATTCTCACAATCCCTTTCACATCTATAAACCTCTCTACCCACAAATTTTCACGCGAAAATTCGAACTTGACTGAAATCCGAGGTCCAGTTGAGAAATTTTCACCCTTACCGAAGCGTAACCGAAATATATCGGAAACAAAACACTAAAATCTTGTGTTTTAATGTATTTTCTTCTGAAATTCAGTAAATTCCGTCTATGTTTGTTGGCAGAAACTACAATGTTGTCACAAATATTTTGTTATTAAACTTATTTTTTATTCAACATTATAAAAAGTGCATATGTACATATGTACGTATGAATATAAGTAAAAATACTTTGGCGAATACCTCGGCAACGCGAAGCGGACAACGAGAAATAGGCAGAATGTTCGAGGAATGACGTAGAATGTCCCCCGAAGGGAAACGTCAAGTTAGATGAACACTGCGAACAGCGAGAGAAAGAGAATGAGCGCTGAACTTCAGAACATTCTAGAGTTGCTATGAGTGCGAGCACAGGTATATAAGAGCCACGACACAGCGGAGTTAGGGAGTTACAAGTCAGCTAGCTACAAGTAAAGTGAGTTGCGAATAAGCAAGCTATAAGTTTAATTGTGTTAACAAGTTTTGAAAAGCGTTGTAATCGCTTTAACGAGTATTGTTAAGTTTTTTTACTGTATTAGCGAGTATTGTAAAGTGTTTGTTGTACAATAAAGTTAAATGTACTACAATTTGGTCATCGTGAGCATTTATTTAACAATCCAGCGATTCGAGCCGTAGGATATTTGCCAAATCCCTCAAGGTTTCAAGGATAATCGTAACAATACATACATATTATGCTGACGCGGCACTAATTTGCGTTGCTACTGATATCAATCAGTAGTGTATCAATATACATATGTATGTCGATCCTATTCACTAGTAAGCCTCTCAACCACGGTTGCCATTTCCAATTTATTTTTCGAGCCAAATGGTAAAAACGGGCAAATTTTTATTACATCGGGAAACAGAGTTGAGTTTATTCCTCTAATTGCATTTTTCTTAATGCTAAATCAAAAAATGTGCGCTCAGCTGCTGCGGAATTGTGAGGCAGATTAAATATGTTATGAACTAAATCACACAATTCTCCAAAGGCCGCTACACCCAATCCATTTTTAATCAAACTTACTTGTTCTCAAAAACGTTCTATATTGGTACAGTTTTTGAAGTTACCTTCACTCAGCCTCAATTTGCGAAATTGAAATTCAATTATGTCTGCATCATTTACCAATGCAGGAAATAGGTCGAGTAGCGGCAAAATTGATACATCAGTATCAGAAAGAACTTTATATGGTGTAATAATTTCAAGATGTTTAATATCTTTTCCATTGAAATCGAATGTTATTTTCATGTGCTAAATGCTATANGTTAAAAGTCGGAAATATGAGCCAATTGTTAGTTGCTCCTAGTGAACACGTTGCGCGCATAGGCGGTAAGCGTGCATGGTTCACGATGCATGCGCGCTGTGACAAATGTTGCTGTAAGTAATAAAAAAAAATCTAACAATTACACAGTTTTAGAAAATATAAACGAAATGGAAAACACTCAATGAGAACGTATTTTGAATGCAACTTGAATATTTATGTTTAAATCAAAAAAAAAATTCTAAATTATAAAAACATTTTTTTAAAACTCTTATGTTACACTTAAAAAAAATTTCATCAACTTTCGTCAAATACTTAAGAGCAAATGAGTTTTGAAAAAAAGATTGCTTAAAAATATATTTGCTTATAAAAACTTTAAAAAATTAAATTTTTCAAAAGCATTCTCACAATCCCTTTCACATCTATAAACCTCTCTACCCACAAATTTTCACGCGAAAATTCGAACTTGACTGAAATCCGAGGTCCAGTTGAGAAATTTTCACCCTTACCGAAGCGTAACCGAAATATATCGGAAACAAAACACTAAAATCTTGTGTTTTAATGTATTTTCTTCTGAAATTCAGTAAATTCCGTCTATGTTTGTTGGCAGAAACTACAATGTTGTCACAAATATTTTGTTATTAAACTTATTTTTTATTCAACATTATAAAAAGTGCATATGTACATATGTACGTATGAATATAAGTAAAAATACTTTGGCGAATACCTCGGCAACGCGAAGCGGACAACGAGAAATAGGCAGAATGTTCGAGGAATGACGTAGAATGTCCCCCGAAGGGAAACGTCAAGTTAGATGAACACTGCGAACAGCGAGAGAAAGAGAATGAGCGCTGAACTTCAGAACATTCTAGAGTTGCTATGAGTGCGAGCACAGGTATATAAGAGCCACGACACAGCGGAGTTAGGGAGTTACAAGTCAGCTAGCTACAAGTAAAGTGAGTTGCGAATAAGCAAGCTATAAGTTTAATTGTGTTAACAAGTTTTGAAAAGCGTTGTAATCGCTTTAACGAGTATTGTTAAGTTTTTTTACTGTATTAGCGAGTATTGTAAAGTGTTTGTTGTACAATAAAGTTAAATGTACTACAATTTGGTCATCGTGAGCATTTATTTAACAATCCAGCGATTCGAGCCGTAGGATATTTGCCAAATCCCTCAAGGTTTCAAGGATAATCGTAACAATACATACATATTATGCTGACGCGGCACTAATTTGCGTTGCTACTGATATCAATCAGTAGTGTATCAATATACATATGTATGTCGATCCTATTCACTAGTAAGCCTCTCAACCACGGTTGCCATTTCCAATTTATTTTTCGAGCCAAATGGTAAAAACGGGCAAATTTTTATTACATCGGGAAACAGAGTTGAGTTTATTCCTCTAATTGCATTTTTCTTAATGCTAAATCAAAAAATGTGCGCTCAGCTGCTGCGGAATTGTGAGGCAGATTAAATATGTTATGAACTAAATCACACAATTCTCCAAAGGCCGCTACACCCAATCCATTTTTAATCAAACTTACTTGTTCTCAAAAACGTTCTATATTGGTACAGTTTTTGAAGTTACCTTCACTCAGCCTCAATTTGCGAAATTGAAATTCAATTATGTCTGCATCATTTACCAATGCAGGAAATAGGTCGAGTAGCGGCAAAATTGATACATCAGTATCAGAAAGAACTTTATATGGTGTAATAATTTCAAGATGTTTAATATCTTTTCCATTGAAATCGAATGTTATTTTCATGTGCTAAATGCTATAATTAAAGTTTTGCTACCTTTCCATATTTTTGCCAGCCACTTTAATATTGGTCTCCGAGTAATTGCAATTAGCAAGAAACCGCGATATTTTTTGAAGCGTGCTTTGACAGATGATTAGCCATGCCATATTTGGAGATCAGTCGCAAGGCGAGTTCGCACTTTTAGCAGGTGTTGCCAATCGGTCCTATGCTGAATATCGTCGTCATCATCGACGATCATCAGCGCATAAATAAAATGGCTGAAGATGGCCGTATCGTCACTTTTACTGATGATGACGATATTCGTCAATTAAATAGAAAAAATAAAAAACGGAAACTATTGCAAGAAGTGAAAGGGTGATAATAACCTCACAAAAGGCTTGTGAAATGGGCCATGTTAAAAAAAGATTGGACCAATGGACCAAAAGAAAACAAATGGACCAAATTTGGTCAATTTGGACCAAAACGGCAACCGTGCTCTCAACAGCCAATTTTAGCGATAGGTAGGGTGAAAAGGCGTATCTTCATTGTGACACCATATCAGTGCGAATCATCTATAATATAAGACTGTGCTCGATCACCCTGCATCCAAAGCCAATAACATCATTCGATTGATGTGCTGCACCAAACCAGTCGTTCCATCGCCAATCATTGATATAGCTGCATTCGGATGTGAACTTTAGACTGTTCACTGAGTTCGGCGGCTAGTTGAGCATTGTATGTGCATATTTTACAAGATTTCCGCTGTCACACATACAAAGCCTATAGCTCTCCGGTTCACAGCTGCCCAAGTTACCAACCAAAACAAAGAATTTCCAAAACGAATATTGACTCCGATGTTTTTCCTATCCTTCCTCGGGATGCGCCATCTTTATGCAATAAACAATATATCCATGAACTGCAGGAAAATACAGGAAAAATGATCTCGCACTCGAAATTCCTCCAAAATCCTGTAAATGGGAGCGATTTTTGGAGACTTGTGTAGAGAATGAAGTTGCAAGATTTTACCCGAAGTTTTTCTTCTGGTTTAAACCTTAAAAAGTGTCAAGCGATCACTGGCTGACGTTTTTACAGGAAAAATGCTTTTTTTGTTCCCGTACTCTTTGTTGTTACTCACTTTTTACTCTCACTTCAGAGAATAATTTTGCTGTTTGACATTTTTACAGTATTTTACACGAAAAGTGGTGGATCAGAGCTAATTTAACGAAACGAATTGACACGGAGAAACGCAAGTAACTACAAAAAGCTGACAAATAACAACCTTTGGAGAACTCAGGAGTTTGCTATATCGAATACGATATAAGAACCTCCTAAATAGTCGAAGCACAGTGATCTTCATAATTTGCTCAAAGCTGAGATGCTTCTCATTTTGTCAAATTGTCTCTTTTCTTTCTTATAAACCAAATAAAAAAGGATATCTCACGTAAATAAAATAATTAAGCTGTATTTTTTTTCGTTCTGCAATACGGCATTGCGTAGTAGTGTAATGTTACGAGCGCCCCTGGGGAGAAGTAACGCCACGTTTACACCAAGCATTTTATAATACTGAATTTACACATATACAATATTTTACGTAGAATTTCCATGTGCATCAAACGAGATGCAATGATAGCTAACTTGCCAACGAAGATCTGTCAGTTGCCAAAGAAAATTGCAACAAATAGATAAACAAACAAAAAATGTGCATACATACCTAAGTATAGCAAAATGTACTCTCAAATCTGAGATATAAAAACTTATAGATATTTGCCACTTTCCACCAAACTAAAAAGAATAGTATGAAAATTTTTGAAGATTTTTTTACACCTACAGGCATAATTACGAGACACATTTACAGAATGACTCGTTTCTCAGCCAGACCGCTCATGCGGAAGAACGCGCTGACAAATTTACTGTCTCATGCCGGCTATGCGGCGGAGCTCATGGCGTTCGGCTATAACCCCTTTACCGCGGCAAAGCGTTCGATGCAAGGTTGTGTGTAGTCCTACGGCATGAATATTGCCCAAACTGCTTATCGCCGCCGTGGACGCTGCAGGTCGAAGAGGAGGAGATGGAGGGGCTAGAGAGGGTAGAATCTTCCCCACAAGATGACAGCTCGGAAACCCGCACCTTCCTATCACTACTACAGCATGAGCGAGAAAAGCGCTACTCCCGAACTGACATCCCAATACCATTAGACCAGTTACTACAACGCGCCGGTGCGGAAACTCTTTCTTTCCACCCGTCTATGCGACCGTCTTGACTACGCAAATCAGCACCATATCATCGAGCCCGAACAACCGACAACAACAACATTCGTGCTCTACAACGCGCCCCACCGACCGGCTTCCGAACGGGTCGCCTAACGCAAAGCGAAATACCAACGGCGATTAATCGTGCACTTATACCCATCGCGCAGACCACAATAGTGCGGATTGAAGCAAGGGGTCGCCTTCATTTGGCCCGCGCAGCGATTGACCCTTGCGTCTCTCTAAACTCACTGGTCGATTCCGAACTGGCAAGAGATCTCCAGCTGGAGCGCAGCGGGTCAAGGCATCTCCAGCGTTGCCACGATCGACATGCGAGGAAAATATGGCAGCTCCATTAGGATTAGGATGCAAGCAGTCGTGTTGGATCACCATCTCCGCCTGAGTCCACCGTCGAACGTGAACCCTAAAATCGCCACTTCCTTACAGTTTATGCGCTTGGCGGTTGCGCAGTTCTTTCACGCCGCACCAATAGGCCTCACACTAAGCCTCATGCATGTGGAGATGATGGTGAGCGGGAACCCCCATCTACCGTGGGTGGTCCCCTGGCCCAGGCGACCATAAACGGCCTGGTTTTTCCGGGAGTATGCCAAAAATAAGCCTAGATATTAGAGACAACAAAACCACACATGCACACATTACACACACGCCGTAAAAGGAAATAAAAAAGTGCATTTTAACTCAAAATCACGTCTGTTTCAATTAACAATATTCTTTTTTCCACAGCCTCAGATGAGCCGGTCGCGACGTGCTCGTGACGGTTGAGATGCGACTCTTTTTTCACAGCCGGTATTAGTTCCCCGACCTAAATATATTTCACCACCCTAATTCGCGTCTTGTCACTTAATATACGAGCACACAAACACATATATAAGTTACGGCTAACTTTATAGCGGCTAACAATACCGTATAGTAACTTAGTTAACCCTTCGGAGGGCGCGCTTTGGAAGTTACACGAGAGGGCGCGCCGCGGCAATTTAGCCGCAAGGTGTATCTAGACTGGTTTTTTTTTATTTGTGTCGAAAACTCATTCAAATAAACCATTTGAATGATTTGTGTTTATCCTGGAACATATTACAAGCATTTATTTTTTAAATTCTCATGCGTCATCTATAACAGTTGTGCTGTCACATTCTACACTTTGTGTCACATTCTACACTTGCCAAATTTGACAAGGGATGACGGAGATTCGTTCTAAAATACATCACTTAGAAACATCCTTTTTTTTCTAAAACCTAAGAAAATTAATATCATAATAGTTAGAATGTGTACGTAAAGTATACATAATTTTAAAATTACACATGACAAAAAACTTAAAAAATAACAATTTTGATTTAGACCCTTATCACAAAATCACTTTTCCAACTCTCTTAACTTTGCGAGTTGCATTCAAATGTTTTTGGTACACGGAAGGGCGCGGCGCGGCAATTCACCCGCATATATGAGGCAGTGGCCGGCTACTACAATTAGTATTTGAAAGCCACAAAGTCCACAGGATCCAAGAATGTTGATAGCAAAAAAAAAAATTTGTGACAGATTTTGAGTAGTTTTGCATTTCTATTTCAGGTATACCGTTACAAGATACTTCCTTAAGGTCCTGTGGCTTTACCAAACCTCTTGCGGTAGAGAAGTTCGATAATGTTTGTGGGGGGCTATATTTTCCTCGTTTTCGAAGCGTTATTACAGTTAAGTGATTTGTCATGGGCAGCCTTTGCCTCTTTAATTTAGCACCTACTGCCCTTTGTTTCGTCTGTGCTATAATAGTTTTTATTCTTTTGTCTTCCGACATTTTTGCCTTTCCCGTGGTGCCCTTGACTAATTTGATTACCCTTGTTTATGCTTCTGTGGAGTGTCTGTTTTTTTTCTTACTTGGAAGTAGTTTTAATTTGTGCCTTATGGATCTTCCAACCAGTGTCTATGACCTTGTCACTCTATTATCCTTACCTACTATTTCCTTTTTGTAAAGTGCCTTCTGCTTCATCTTTATCTGTATATTCCTTACGTAGACCTCAGCTCCTGGCCTAAGCTTCTTAGCTCTTTTCCGTTTCTTAATCAACCGGAGATTTTTTAGCTCCTGATTTGCGAACCCTGTTTTTGAAGTCGGTCAGTCCTTTGTAGTTAATTCTTTGAGTTCTATTGAAAAATATGTCGCAAGGCTTCCTTTTCGTTACAGAGTATATTGTTGTGTTGTAACGATCGACTGCGATATACACCAATTCTTATGGTCTAGCGTTATTAATATCTTTCTGAATGCATCGATAGATCTCAATAATGGTAGAGTGGATTTTTTCAACATGACCATTTACCTCACTTCTATGAACTAGATTCTGATACAGTTCAATCTCCAGACCTATTATATAGTTACATACCTAAGGAGTCATGAGTCCCCTCTCGTTGTCGGTTACTATAATTTTTGGAATTGTAAAGTGTAATCAGCAAGATTGGCGTAAAGTGTGACGGATGCTCGGTTTTTTATGTCTCTTCGAATTTCGAAGGTGTCCACATGCACTATTTCGCTCTGTCTTTCATCGGCGGTACTGGAGTATGCCTATCATATTTATTTGCAAGTCGAGCTTCACCAATGGCAGTGAGTTTTATTATCCGGCTCGCTATTTTGGGAAAATAGTATTTTTCTAGGATTTGCTCGTCATTTTCCCTCGAGTTTCTGTAAGCCCTCCTATGTCAGTGGCAAAGATACATCAATGTTTTTTTCTAAGGGCATACATCGATGCATCGATTTGCATAGGATTTTTCATATAATGTTTCACAACAAAATATGTTATTAGGAAAATTGTACAAAATTTGAAATACATTACTGAAACTGAGCTAATTATGATTCTAACGGCACTTTTTGGAGCCGTTTCAATTTTTTGGTCAAAGTCACTTCTCTTTCTTGTACAATGTACTGGAGATGTTCAATGTACTAGACATGTCAGTTTTCACAAAACATCGATGCGTCGATACATTGCCTATTTATATATCGAGTGGAAAATTTTCGATGCATTGAAGCAAAACATCGATATTCTCGATGCATCGATGTTTCTCCGACATCCCTACTCCTATTTTCATTCTCTATTATTCTACAAATTCTATCTTCGCTGGCAATATTTTCGATTAAACTGTACGTTCCCACGACAGCCTGTTCTACGTACCGGAATGACTCGGGTTTTACCCGTCCAAGGGCTGTTGTTTCAGCGATCTATTTTAGGGATTACATCTGCTCCGTACTCTTCTGCTCAGGGCTTGCATTTAGTCCAACCCAGGACCAGAAACTTACACCTGCTGCGTATGCCAGAGACGACTGCATACACACTCCACCTCAGTCAGGTGCAATGTCTGTGACGGGTGGAGTCACCTCCGCAACTGCTCGGGCCTATGTACGCACCGGCAATGGGCCACGTCGTTCGTGGCCCCATGCTGTGTGAAGCGGACCGCCTCCACGGTAAACCACCACCCGCCCGTGCAGCACACAACCAACACACTCACACCCCAACATAACACAACAATAGACACACACACAACCACAATAGTACCCACCCACACACCGCCGCCGGCAACTCCTTCAATCTGCTCGGTTTGTCAGACCAGAATATAACGTAACGTGACATCAGTCAAGTGCAACTCCTGCCTTGGCTGGTGCCACTCAGGACTTAGCAGCACGCGTGATTGGACGAGTGACTATGTGGGCCCCTGCTGCTCAGTCGCATACATACCCCGCGGCGCCGCCAACCACAACCACAAGCCAGCTCCCCCTTTTGCAGCACGTACACCAGGGAGCTGCAGGCAAGATAACTCCTTAACACCACACATAACAATCGATCTCCCAAGGTACACACACGTGCTACAATTTAACTGTAACGGACTCCAGAGCAAGATCGAGGAGATAACTGTCTTTATGGGAAGGCATGGAATGTTAATAGCTGCGGTCCAAGAGACGAAGTTGCAGGGCAATTCAACCTTGTTTAACACCGTGCAGTATCGTCTTATTGAAGCAGACATCGACCGCAGGGATACCATCCTAGAATGTCAGGGTATTGCTATCCAGTCAGGCGATGTTGAGCTCGAAATATTTAACGTATACGTACCCCCTGTCACCAGCTGCCCGGCAGGATATCACCCTGAAATAGGTGTGCTACTCAGAGGTGAAAACCGTATGGTAGTTGGCGACTTTAACGCGCACCACGATCTTTGGCACTGAAGCCTGTCAAATGATCGTAGGAGAATACACCTGGCTGAGCAGATAGATGATCCGACATTCTGCACAATGAACGACGACGCACCCACCAGGATTATGGGTAGCTGCTGCAGCTCGCCAGATCTAACAATTGTCAGCGCTAGTCTGATAAGCAGCGTATCATGGCGGCCTATGCTGACCTGAGTATCAGACCATCTGCCCATAGTCATCTCTATTGACAAACCTGCCGACTTTGCTTCCGCGGATCACCGGACCTATGTCAACTTTTGCAAGGCTGGCTGGAAAGGCTTCGCGGATGTTACTCATTGCACTACCCATATCAACCGACGTCAACATAGGTAAACGTAAATTCCGCAGGGTTGTCACTGCTGCTTCAGCGCGTTTCATCCCAGCAGTATGTATTAAGAATCCACGTCCAAACTTTGATGCTGAGGCGGCTGTTCTAGCCGATGAACGTGACAACCTTTATCAGGCCGATCCCGGAAATTCCCCTATCAGGGATCTCAATTCGGAGATTCGGCAAATTGTGAACGTACATAAGCGAAAGAAATGGGAAGAGCATTTGAAGACCTGCAACCCTCTGGTGGGAGGAAGCTTTGGTCAACCGTGAGGTCGTTGTCCAACCCGACGAAGCGTGACGACAGAGTCGAAATAGACTTTTGTGACCACGCTTCGTCGGACCCGGAGCGATGCGCGAACTATTTTAGTCGGCAGTTCATTCTGCATCTCCGGTGGATAAAGCCAAACGTCGAGTGACCAGAAGGCTGCACAAAAAGCCAAAAGCCAGTGCGCTTCTTGTTTTCACCAGCGGTGAGGTAAGGGTAACCATCGGGAATGCGAAAGCCTACGAAGCCATTGGGCCCGACGGAATATGCATGTTGATGCTGAACAATTTGGATCCTGCGGGAATAGCGTACCTAAAGGAGGTTCTCAACTTGTCTATGGCCACTCTAATCATTCCAGACAAATGGAGGATCGGGAGAGTGGTCCCACTGCTCAAACCGGTAGCGAAGACACTAGAGGCCTTGCTACTCCCGTATTTCACGAACCACCTGACCCCAGCGAAGCATCAGCATGGGTTCCGTAAAGTGCATAGCACAACAACAGCACTTAACGCCATAAACACTCAGATAACTCTTGGCCTTAACCGAAACCGCCTCTGTGAGCGAACTATTCTAGTAGCTTTGGACATGTCCAAGGCGTTCGACACTGTCAGTCTGTCAACGTTGCTAGGAGACATAGCGGCCTCCACTGTCCCACAGGGACTCAAACGGTGGTCGCCGATTTACCTGAGTGCTCGACATTCGTCAATAATTTTCAGATACAAAACCGGCAAACCATGGTGTCCTGTCCCCACTACTGTTTAATTATTACATCTCTAAGCTTCCTCAACCACCAGAGTGGATCAATATTATGCTGACGATTGTTCGATCATGGCGTCTGGGAATGGAATTAATGACTTGTGCTCGGAAGTAAACGGTTATCTCGCCGAACTTTCTCGCTTCTTCACTGCAATGAGCCTTGCCCTATCCCCTGCGAAATCCTCGGCAACCCTATTCACCACCTGGACGAAGGAGGGCAGACCACTACCTGCCAAACCACTACGATCAGCGACCTGATGACGCCCCAACACCACCTACACGACGACGCCCAGATGCTCCCAGTCAAGGAGCATAACACAATGCTCTGCAAGCAGTTCCTTGAGAAGAGCCACAGACGTGGTCATCCCAGCAAACAGCTACTTGCAGAAGAGCCCTCGCCGAGGCACGTCAGAAGGCATCTCTACGAACTGACGGACGAAGTCCAGAGGTTCATTAAACAACCTCTGGACCCGTCAGCCTACCGACAGGCCCTGAACGGAATTCACAGGGAATCAGTCTCGAGTTATGTAGACTGTGTGAATGCCGTTCTGGGCACACAACCACCGGCCGTGGACGGGATAGAACTTTGTCTGCCTCAGGAGACCCGCACCACAATAGCCCAACTTCGCTCTGGCTATTGCAGCAGGCTTAACTCATACCTAAGCAGATTTAATGAGGATGTGCCCAACCAATGCCCGGCATGTGGACAGTCGCCACATGACTCTCGGCATCTCTTCACATACCCTGAGAACCCCACCCAGCTGACGCTCCTGTCCTTATGGGCAGACCCTGTTGAAGTCGCACACTTCCTGGGCCTCCCCTTAGCTGCAACGGACGACAACGTTGACGGATGAACCACCCGATCGGGGCTTGGTAACCGCTACAACAACAACAACCAAACTGTGCGTTATGCTTATTTCGTACAGAGCAAATTTCCCAGATATACTTCTTGTAGACGCTGTAAATGATTCTCTGGAATTTTTAACCCGTTCATAAGTGATGAGTTTAGACGTTCTTTTAAGGCATCGGTTAAGTTGGATTTTTCAATGATAGCTAAACCGACATAGTGACGAGTGAATCCTGGATGCGGATTTTCGACACAAATCATTGCATTCCCTTTCATTATTTGGTTTCGAAAAACGTTTACAGGCTTTCTGCATGTGGAATAAGGTCTGACGCATCCTGGTCCGAACAGTGAGCTGTCCCCTCTTCACTTCTAGCTTCTGATGATAAATCGTTAGGTTCCAACGATGCTGTTAAATGGTTTTCGTGGCATGGAATTCTCGAGAGAGCATCTGCCACAACATTTGATTTACCAGGAGTGTAAATCAATTCGTGGTTATACTCCTCTATTCTTGCCTTCCACCTCTTCAACTTTGCGTTGTAGTTCCTACCTCCCAACGCAAACGCGAGAGGCTGGTGATCAGTGAAAATCCTAATTTTTTCGCCCCAGAGGTAAGATCTCAAATTATCTTGAGCCCAAACTATTGCCAACATTTCTTTCTCGTTTGTGGCGTAGTTTTCCTCCGTTCTAGGTTAAGATCTTAAAATGTAGGCGATGAGCCGATGTTTTCCTGGTTTTCCTTGAGGCAGCACCCCACCAATGGCTTAGTTTAAAGCGTCGGAAATGGTTTTTTTGAAGTAGGGAGAGAGGTGTCGGTAGTGACCAAAAAACTTAAGCATTATGAAAATGTGTTTAAATCTTTTAAATGCTTACATACCTTACAGTCTATGAAGGATATTCGTGTATCAAAATGCAAGCGTCTTCATAGTCCGCCTAATGAAAGGATAACCGTTCCACGTCAGAACAATCTTCCGAATGACTTAATTAACCTCTCTTCTCCATGTCCACAGATACCGGAGTCGTCATCCTTAAAAGAACGTATAACAAAGTCTGGGTCTGCTTCTAATAACAACGAGCCTGAATTATCTTCCCCTTCCCCCGTTGAAGTTGTGGCACCGTCATCTAATCCTCTAACGCTTACTCTACCCTCAATCAGTAACTCAGTTGCTCAACCTCTACCGCCGGTAATCGAGTCTAACACTAAGAGACTGGTTGTGGTACCCAAAGAAGTCTATATTTGTCTCTAGATTTTCGAGGGATACTTCCGAAGACGATATAAAGTTTTACATCTCGTCCAAAGCTACAACTATAAACTTAAGTATAAGAAAATTTAATTTTAAATTTGATGTGAAAGAATAATTACTTCATTTAAAATTGACGCGAATTTGGAAAATTTTGGCATGCTGTTTAGTAGTTCTTTTTGGCCCTCCGGAGCTTTCGTTCGTGAATTCGAGTATAGGTACGGTGACTATACTAACGAACGTAAAATAAAGGACGTTTTTCCCAATGATTTCAGAATACGAACATACAACTTGTATGATGGTGACTTAGATCCAATATTTGCCAGTTAATTATACTATTAAATTGTACAAGTTCCTCTTCTCGAAAGGCGCTCTAACCGAATTTTAACCGATTCCGAAAAATGAAACAAATTCCTTATCACGGACTTCGCCATCCTTTGCTGCCACAATTTCGTTTATCATAATTGAGCGGAGGTTTATTATTATTTTTCAGTGGATCTGAAAACTTAGCGTGCAACACGATCCTGGGCACAACTTTCACTGTGCTTTTGCCAGCAATGAGTTCCACTCAAAGTATATTAATTTTTCTTGGAAAATGTCTGTTTTTTTTTCAATTACATAAATTTCCCCTTATCAGTATTATCAAGGATTCGTGACCCTTAAGTGGGGCGCGGAGCAAACTGGCGAAGGTTTTCATTCTGTTTTATTAAGGACATTTTTATTTTTTTCATATTCTATGTTTAAAAAATTGACCTTTGCAAAATCCAAAGCTAATTTAAAGGACGGTTTAAGAAATAAAGGCAAATGGCGTCCTTTATTTTGACAAAAATTATAAAGGACAGGGGGTTAAAATAAAGGACCGTCCTTTAAAATAATGGACGGATGGTCACCGTAAGTATAATAATAACAATAGATTGGCGCTTACACATATGTTAGTGTTTGGCCGAGCTTCTCCTCCGATTTGTGGCGTGCGCCTTGACGTTGTCACACAAAGCGGAGGGACCTACGGTTTACGCCGACTCTGAACGGCGATTGTATTTTTACGAGCAGCTGTTTTTCATGGCAGAAATACACTCGGAGGTTTGCCATTGCCTGCCGAGGGACGACCGCTGTTAAGAAAAAACGTTTTTTATACATTTTTTGTGATGTTGGTTTGACCAGGGCTTGAACCCAGGCGTTGCGGAGAGGAAGCGCGCACTGCTTACCATTACACCACAGAGTATAGGCCCAACAAAAATAATAATTTAGAAAAAATTCCCCGTCAGAATACAGAATCAAAAAACTGATTACTAAATCTCCTTTAAGTATTTACTAGCAGACCCGGCGAACTTCGTCTCGCCCAAGACTTTTATATATTTTATTAAAACTTTTTGGTCCAACATTTTCACCAACAATTCACGTTTACGATTTTCATTGGCACATTTGTCTGCTAAGATTAAGGTTTGGTGGTCATTTTCCGCTTTAAATAACCTAAGGAAAGTGTTATATGCGTTCTTGAAATGCTCCAGTTGTGCGGCAATTCATAGCACGGTTATTCGCAAAGCGAAATAAATTTTTTCCTCTTTACTCCCTGGCGGCAACAATGACCCGGTTCTATAGTGAATGTCCTAGAAGCTTTACAGTATAGTAGGTGGCAATTTCAAAATGGGTGGGAATCATTGTTCTACAGAAATGCAATATACATATACTTATTTCAGACGAAATACCTTAAAAGTTTGAACGCATAATAATATTGGAAAATCACATCCATTGGGCCAATTGCAACGCAGGAGCGTTCGATACACTCAATGGTGCAACAGATCGATTTAATCTGACCTTCACGGCCCCTTTTCTCACTTGGCTATTTTTAGTAATAGCTCGACTTCAGCACCACTTGGCAGCACGTTTTTGCAATAGTATTGCATACATATTTAAAACATTAGCCAAATCGGATCATAAATAAGATTTTTAGTAATAACTCAACTACAGCGCCAACTGTCGGATTAAATTGTGAAACTAAACCATCCAGAGACCCACTCAAATACACAAAAAGTTTCGTTAAAATCCGTACAACCATTTAGGAGGATTTCACTCACAAACACACCTACAGAAGAATAAAAAAATTCATTCAAAGATAGCTAAAGGTCGGTAGGTTTGTAGGCCTCACACCCCTTTTCAATTAGCCCAAATTTTCTCCATGAGTATGGGCTTGATTTCAACTATATACATATCTCCATACGAAGTTCCAGTACTGTACCATGAATACTTTCAGAGATATGCAGTATAAAAATTCGATTTATATGGGAGGTGCCACGCCCCCCTTTCCAACAGCTGCCCTCTTTCTTCATGAGTATGCGATTGATTTCGTATATCTCCATACCAGAATCCAGAACTCTACCATGAACACTTCCAAAGATAGGCAGTATGAAAAATTCGGTTTGTATGGAAGATGCCACGCCCCCTTTTCCAATAGTTCCAATTTTTCTCCAAGAGTATGCGATTTATTTCGTACATCTCCATACAAAACTCTAGAACTCAACCAAAAAATTTCCAGAGATAAGCAGTATGAAAAATTCGGTTTGCACGCCAGATGTCACACCCCTTTTTACAATAGCTAAAATTTTTATCCAAGGGTATGCGATTGATTTCGTATATCTCCATACCAATTTCCAAAACTCTACCATGCACACTTTCAGAGATATGTAGCATGAGAAATTCGGTTTGTATGGGAAGTGCCACGCCCCCTTTACATATAGATTTTTTCAGCCTAAAACCATCCTTGGGACACGTGCGGCAGGTGGCAGTTTCAAAAAAATCGGTTCAGCCGCTCTCGAGCCTTGCGAAAACTAACAAACGGCTTTCTAAATATATATTAGTTGAGATATATTATATATTATAATTATATTTTGACAGTATCCGTTGTTTCTGATTGGCGCAAAAAAATCTTGCCTAGTGACGAATTCGCCCCTTGATATGGTCGTTACTTAAAGCTATTTATATTCGAAATTGCATGAAAATTGGAAAACAGGAATCTATAAGCTTATCCAGGCAAAAAGCTACCTACGTACCGAATTTTAAGCAAATCGGACCATAAATACGATTTTTTCGAATAGATCGGTCCCTGGACCACATCCCGGAGAAAATGGGTCATATATGCTAAAAAGCTACTTACGTACTAAATTTTAAGCAAATCGGACCATAAATACGATTTTTTCGAATAGATCGGTCCCTGGACCACATCCCGGAGAAAATGGGTCATATATGCTAAAAAGCTACTTACGTACTAAATTTTAAGCAAATCGGACCATAAATACGATTTTTTCGAATAGATCGGTCCCTGGACCACATCCCGGAGAAAATGGGTCATATATGCTAAAAAGCTACTTACGTACTAAATTTTAAGCAAATCGGACTATAATAAGATTTTTTCGAATAGACCGGTCCCTGGTCCACATACCCTACTTTTTTTTAGCCTAAAACATGGTGGTTACCGAAATCTATTTGTATACAAAATTTCATGAAAATCGGACCAGCCGTTCGCGAGATTACCTGTTACAAAAAAAAGGGACTTCTCTTTATATAATTAGTATAGATTATCAAAACGTAAGAGGCTTAAATACTAAATCAACGAACTTATATCTTAATGGCCTTGAATGAAATTATAATATAATTTCTTTCACTGAAACTTGGCTCAAACCTAAGCTGACCAACCGTCCTCCTTTGAGGAGGATTGAGCAAAAATGTCCTCCTTGGCCCCCTTTCAAAGTTTTGTAGCAGTGATGAAATTTTCAAACAATTTCGTTCAGAATATTACTATTTCCTAATCGTACACAATCATTGTATTTAAAAGGACATTACATTGTTCAACATTCAGTCAAATGATGTAAACTCTTGATTCAACTAACCGCCTGTGAAAGTTTAACAGTGTAAAACGGCTTTCCCACGGCACCCCAGTTACGTAGTATGCTCTCTCATTCTTAATTCATTCGCACCACAATTACCCTTCGAATTACGTAATGCGATACTAAATTTTGAGGAGCGAATTACCTCATTTGTTGGCAATCCAATCCAACCAAATGGATCCGATTACCATGCGCATTACGAACAAATTGCTGGCGCCTCTAATTTTTATCGGAAGGTTATCGAAACTAGTTTACAAATAAAAACTCACTTTTTCTGAGTACGAAAAGTAAAGTTTATACATGTGTACATTACCAATTTAATACGGAAACTTATACATTTTTAGCAATTACTTACATTTTGCATAAATTTTGAAGCGAAGAAAAAAAACAAAACACAGAAATAGAGAACTGTCAAATCGAATTAGGAATGTGCCTGTGGGAAAAGGGTAATTCGCAATCGTACTTGGAGGCTCGAATAACGTAAGTCACGGTGCCGTAGGAAAGCCGTATTACCCTTTACAACACTGAAAGACTAGCTAACGACGCGTCTTCACAGGTGAAAATTATTGCCTACTATATTTAATTCTATTTGCCAGATATGTATAAGTTTTATCAGTGGCAATATTTGTGTATGGGGATTTTTTATCTTGATAAAATCACAAGTCCAGCGGCGGATCCAGACGTTTTTTTGGGGGGTGTTTTCCGGGAAATTTGCCACTTAAACAAGTAATTCTTGTATATATATCTATATATTGGCGGCCGCTGTGGTGTAGTGGTAAGCAGTGCGCGCTTCCACTCCGTAGCGCCTGGGTTCAAGCCCTGGTCAAAGCTCGCAAAACAGATTTCAAAAAATGTTTTTTCTTAACAGCGGTCGCCCCTCGGCAGGTGATGGCAAACCTCCGAGTGTATTTCTGCCCTGAAAAACAGCTTCTCATAAAAACACAATACTTGATCGGAGTCGTCGTAAAACTGTAGGTCCCTCCCCTTTGTGTGACAAGATCAAGACGCACGACGCAAACACTTGCATATGTGTAAGGGCCAATCTATTATTTATTTTTATTATTATGTATTAGGTCGATCCAAAATAACTAACGTGGCGAATTTATGGTCTTAAAGTTACCTATTTACTGAGAAGGAAATTCTCCCATTTGGAAAATTTTTTATTTCAATTTAAAAAGTTATCGGGCATTTGAAATTTTCTATGTAAATAACATGTAAAAAAAAAAGTTCCTTTAAATGTTATGACTTTTGAACCGCTAAAAAACTATACAAGTTTTTTCAAGGCATATTCTTGTAGGGCATTGAATTCACTAAAAAATTACCCTGAAGTTGGTTGTTTTAGAGACAATTAAATATGTTAATGATATTGCTTAACGAGGTATAGCCTTGATACAAAATTATAATCGAACTTTGAAGAAAGACGAAGAACGAAGGCAATTTCTTTTGCAAGTAATACAATTACAATTAAATAATTTAACAAGTACTTTTTAACCAAAAAACGCAACCGATCTAAACCAAATTAGTATAGGACTACCTGTGGGACACCACCTCTCCGATAGAGAAATAATTACCGAAATCGGTGGACGCGGTCGAAAGTTATGCGGTAACATACATAAAATAAATATATTCCGATGAATTGATAACCTTCTTCTCTAACCGTCTCACAAATTGGCCGGAATGCGAGCAACCTCACTATTGGTGGATGTGTGAATGGGCAGGAGCGAGTGCTGGCAGTGGATACTGGAGCGTCACATTCCATTATTCGACCTGATGTGGCTACTTTTTATGCGAAGCCACTACCTGGAGCAATGCTGCAGACTGCAACTGGTGAGCGAACCCAAGTGTTAGGAGAAGAACTATGCGAGGTAATAATCGACGGGTTCGCCTCGTACACGAAGTTTATTGTGGCAGACATTGTAGATGAAGTCATCATCGGCGAGGATTTCCTACTTGGGCAAGGCATGAAGATTGACCTCCAGGGAATGATCGTAACCTATGACGACAGGAAAGTGCCGAAGATTCCACCAGAAACGGAAGTGGTTAGTTGGGCAGAGGTTGACAATGATGGAGACGAAATGGTTTCGTCAAGAGAAGGAAGTGGTTCACCGATACAGGAAAAGCGTGACGGTTCCGCCAGCTCAGTGAAGAAGAGGTCGCAACAAGGAAGTGGTCATGGCGAGCCAGGCAGTGTTTCCGGTAGGAGGAAAGCCACTGAACCACGTTGCAATGGTTATACTCCGGTGGCCGGAAATGGAAGCGGCTGTGGAAGCAGTAGGCGCGCTTTGAAGTGTCCCGAAAAAGGTGGTCGACAAAGGCGAGCAGTTAAGCCGGAAGCCAAGGTTGAGATTATACATGTCCGGTCAATGCAGTTAGCATCGGCAGAAGAGCGAGATACGAAACGACGGCGGAAGTTTCAGCGTAAGGATCCGGATGTAACAAGATGTGCTAAAGGCAGTGCAGCACGAAGGCGGGAGTCTGGGTGTCATGGACAGATGATGCGGCATAGATTTGGCGAAAAGGGTGCCCACGAGAAGAGACATGGTCTGCTCACCACCAGTGGCCGGCAGAAGCACGACCATGTGAGATTGTGCACTCCCGCAGATAAGCGGGAAGCAATGTCCAGTAACGCATTGTGGTTGTACATGTCACAGCAGAAGAAAAGCTTCACCTCCAAGCAAAGACGTGTCTGGAAAGATCCGTTTAAGATTGACAAACGGCTGGAGGACGCAGTGCATCGAATCCAGACAATGGGAAGACCGAGGACCAAGATGAAAGTGGTCCACTTGGGAAGACTTGCAGCGGTTGGAGCGGCAAGTGTGTCTGATCGGGACGATCAGACTTAGGTGGAGGGCAGTGTGGCGAATACTGTGGCAACGCGAAGCGAACAACGAGAAATAGGCAGAATGTTCGAGGAATGACGTAGAATGTTCCACAAAGAGAAACGTCAAGTTGGATGAACACTGCGAACAGCGAGAGAAAGAGAATGAGCGATGAACTTCACAACATTCTAGAGTTGCCATGAGTGCGAGCGCAGGTATATAAGAGCCACGACACAGCGGAGTGAGTTGGTTACAAGTCAGCAAGCTACAAGTAAAGTGAGTTGCGAATAAGCAAGCTATAAGTTTAATTGTGTTAACAAGTTTTGCAAAGCATTGTAATTGCTTTAACGAGTATTGTAAAATATTTTTACGGTATTAGCGAGCATTGTGAATTGTTTGTTGTACAATAAAGTTAATTGTACTACAATTCGGTCATCGTGAGCATTTATTTAACAATCCAGCGATACGAGCCGAAAGATATTTGGGAAATCCCTCAAGGTTTCGAGGATAATCGTAACAATATGGAATAAATTAATTGACGAAAGCCTGCGTGCCAAATGAACTTTTCTTTCAAAGTTTACACTGCTGGAAAATGTAAATAGGGATTAAAATTTAAAAACTAATTAATACAACTAAAGTAAGATCTGTGGAAAATTAACAATAAAATACTTTTTTCTCAAAATCTATAAAGGACCCTTTTATTTCTCAAAAAAAAAACTGGGTAACAGTTATTCGTCGCCACGCTGTACTTCGCAATAAGTTTGGCAAATTATTAATCTCGTTTATGTTGATGATGCATCTAAGTCCGCTGTAAATAAATGTGACCCACTAGTTTTGCCCGAAGATGTCTACCACCCTGCTATTGAGATATCTTATGAAATTATAAACGATGGTCAAAATTGCGGTATTCAAACATACGAACCAAATTTTCGCTTTGATTTTTCGAAAGCCAACTTTAAAAAACTGATTAAAGATTTTCTAAATTGTCATGGCCTATATGTATACAAAGAAAAGTTTGAGCAAAGCGTTGCACATTTTAATTTTACTATATATCAATTATTTGAAAAACATGTGCCTAAACGCATGTGTGTTCCTGAAGAACAAACACAGTTATGGTTCACTTAAGAACTGAGAAATTTGATAAACAGAAAGTCACGTAATTTTAAATTACACAAAAAGAAACCGGTTTACACTCATACTATGTAAAATACTCACTACTGCGTCACAAGTTCTTTTAATTAAACAAAAAGTGCTATAAAGCTTACTTGTGTAAAATCAAACGACGTATAATATATAACCCCAAATCATTTTATGATTTCGTAAGCTCCAAGCGAAATGTGCGTGGGTTTCCTTCCGCCATGAAGTATCAGAATACCGTCTCTAGTGATAATCAAACAATTTCTAACATGTTCGCTTTTTAAATCCAATTATTCCTTTAACTCCCAGCATACTTTGACTATCCTTTTAAACCAATTAACTCTATACATACCCCAATAATATCTCCTGATGATGTATTAGTTTACCTGAAGTCCTTAAAGCAGTCTGTTAGTTATGGTTCTGACCAGATCCCCACTTGTTTTCTATAAATTGTGCTGATTATATCTATGAGCCGTTAACAGCCTTATTTAATTTGTCTCTTAAAGAAGGCATCTTTCCGACTGTATGGAAGGAATCGCTCATAATCCCGCTACATAAAAGCGGTAGCAGGTCCTCGGTGGAGAACTATCAAGGCATAGCTAGGCTCTCTGCAATTCCTAAATTGTTTGAAGCAATTATTACAAATCAGTTGACGCATTCTATCTCCTCTACCATTTCATACTGTCAACATGGGTTTTGCAAAGGCAAATCAACTTCAACAAATTTACTTGAGTTCGCAGCCTATATCTCAAAAGCGTTTAGTGAAAACAAAACTGTGGATGTTATATATACCGACTTCAGTATATATATCGACTTCAGTAAAGCATTTGACAAAGTATGTCACTCGTTGCTCATCTATAAACTTGATCTTCTTGGTCTGCAATCTATTTTTCTACGTTAGATCTCTTCATACCTTTATGATAGATCACAGAGGGTAATAGTTGCGTTCCAGATAACTTCGTGTAAAAACCTGTAAAACTGTCAAATAACAAAATTACTCTCTTCAAAGTCACCTGGAACGCGAAAAACCACTTTTCCTGTAACCACTTCCATTTTTTTTTTTAATGTTAAGCGCCATGGAGACGATCAAATATCTTTATCAACCGTCTCTCGTTTTGCCTGACAAAAAACAAGCGCACTTGCCTTCTGATCGTCGTGGTGAGCAATTGCGCGGACGAGAAAAAGAAATCGTTGAATTAACGCGTTTATTTGAACGATTGCGGGCAAGACACGAGCCAATGTCACACATATGCAATGCTTGACGTATTTATTTGATTGTCTCCGTGGCGCTTAATGTTCTTTGCTATCTGTTTTTGTTTACAAATGCAACCCTGCCTATCGTTTGACACTTTTCATGAACTTGCAGGAAGAAAAACTTCGGACTAAAACCTGGAACTTCTGACTGAGGGAGAGAGCAAGTTACTCTCACAAAAGTGGTTTGACTTGCAGGTTTTTTGGCACCTGGAACGCTTTCCTGCAAAAAAAACCTGCAAATCGTGAATATCGTGAGCATCTGGAACGCAACTAATGTTTAAAATACTATCTCTGACGTCATTCATGTTACTTCAGGAGTCCCGCAAGGTAGTCACCTAGGGCCGATACTGTTCTTGTTTTTTATAAACGACATTTCTACAGATATAAAATTTTCAAGAATTCTAATGTACGCAGATGATGTGAAACTTTATAAATCGTACGTATCAATCAAAGAAAAGCATTTGCTACAAGCAGACTTAAACAGCATGGCTAACTGGTGCGATGTAAATCGTATGCCTCTAAATCTGGAAAAATACAATAGATAACCATAATTTGGAACAGGTATACAATTTTCTGGACCTTGGTATCACAATGGATCCGAAACTTAATTTTTATCTTCACATTAATGTGACAGTCAACAAGGCTAGAGGGTTACTTGCATTTGTGAAACGATAGTCAACAGAATTTAGTGACCCTTATATCACTAAAACCCTGTTTACAACATTAGTTAGACCGATTCTGGAATACGGTTCGGTGGTTTGGAATCCAAGGAATCAAATTTACACAGACAAGGAGAACCGATTTAAAAACAAATCCAACTTTTTGCTTTAAGAAATTTCCGTTGGGATTCTCAATATAACCTTCCGCCTTATACGAGCCGATTAAAACTTATTAATCTTCCTACACTTGTCAGTCGCAGGGAAATGCTTGGCACAATTTTAATGGTTAAATTACTGACAGCCCGCTTCTTCTGGGTGAACTTAGCCTTAATGTTCCCTCCCGTGTATCACGACACTATTATCCCCTATTTTTGAAAACGTGTAAAACTAATTTTGAGTCACACGAGCCACTCCGTTTCTTATGCCAGGATTTTAACTCTAATTTCTACACATTTGACACATCTGATTCGCTTTTCAGCATTAAGAAAGCGATACTATCCTCTCTCAATAAATGAATTATTAACATAAAGACATAAAATCAGCTGATGAATTTAGTTATGTAGCTGAACAGTTTTAGATCTCGACCCATAGCAAACTGCTGCCTATATATATATTTAAAATATTGGTCCCGTACGTCATGTTTGCGGGATACGGATCAGGGTTGTTGCGAATATTCGCATTCGCATTCGCAACCGCGGAGCTTCCGCATTAGTTTTAACATTCGCATTCGCTTCCGCATTCGCAATAATCAATGCGGAGCTCTTGCGAATGCGAATATTGTGTAAATGCACTGATAAAACGTAAATCACAAATTGTAGCCAATATTTTTGCCTTCGGAGATGCTATGTTAAAACTGCCCCCTACGTCTCCTTCTTTGTAATTTAAATTCAAAGATTAAGATTCTTCATTAGGTATTTCCAGCGGAAATGTTCAACTTTTAATTATAAGAAGAATCTACAATTTGCGCGATAAAAGATAACCTTTAATTTGGTAAGAATTATGTAACTATCGAATATTATTTGTCAAAGGTCTGTTGAAAAAACTGCAGGCATCGCTAGATTTTTTTTGTACTTTTTTTAGATAAGTGAAATAATTTTTTTTTTCATAAAACGGCTTGTTAAGATTAAGTTCCGTGTTTTCTTTTATTACTTACAAACAACACACCAAATAATTTTGACCGGTTTTACTATGCAAATACCCCTCTGTTCCCTCGAAAACAACAACATTTATTTTAAATTTGTGATAATTATCAAAATTTGCACGCAGCGAAATAAAAATAAAATAAAATGTAAAAAAGTTGACAGTCAAGTCAATTCTAGGTGAATTTAATATTTATTGAGGAGTGGAACTAGGCATGCAATATATCGTTAGTATAGTATGGAAAGAGCGTAACTCATACCGTCGCTAAATACAAAAAAGCCGTAACTAACTAAAAATCCAAAATTCACTTTTTGATTGATTATCACCAGGGAACGGATTTTTAGGACCTAAAAACCTATAAAAAAGGCAAAATAAAATAACGAAATAGGCTGGAAAAGGCAAAATAAAATAGCGAAAAAGGCAGGAAAAGGCACTAGGTATTGCAAAAAAGGCAAAAAAAGGCAGGAAAAGGCACTAGGTATTGCAAAAAAAGCAAAATAAGGCACTCAAAAAAGACGGAGAATACGAAGAACAATCAAAAAATACGTTTATTTTAGAAATGTTTATATTACAACTAAAAAGATAAAAACTATGAACTAGTTTCATTATATGCACAATTTGTACTTTGAATCTTTGACTATTTTATCCTTTCGAGTTTCTCACTCATAAAACTATAATCTGTATAGCTGTAGTAACATGGAACCACAAGATGCATTTTGAAGTTTTCTGGCAGCATTTTCATTCGATTTTCGCAAAGAAAAGCCTTGAAAGTACTAAATGTACGCTCGAAGTAAGTTGATACAAGTGGAGCCCAATTTAAATATGGAACGTTTGAAACGTTCATATTATCAGGAATAAGGGCGTTTTCCTCGCTCTTTACAATTTTATCCACACCCCTTATTGTCTCCAAGCCTACGTTAGTTGAGAAAACGGCTTTGAATTTTTCCAACACCAATTTGCCAAGAGGTCCCTGCGCTTCTATAAGCCGCATAGGCATGTGTATATATTTTAATCTTAAAAAAAATTTAAAATGCTATAATCACTTTTTTAAAGGTAGAAAAGGCAAATGTCTTAAAAAAGGCAACATCAAATGTGTATATATGGAATCAGGGAAAGATAAATCGTGGACATTCTTAATCGGATATACTCTATCTCTTCAGCAGAAAAAAGGCAATTTCCATAAAATCCGTTCCCTGATTATGACGTATTTCATCGAATTATAAATCCCCACATCGTTTTATGTAATAAAAAAAATTTTAGTTAGTTATGGCTTTTTTGCATTTCAGCGACATATGAAATACGCCCTTTCCATACTATACTAACGATATATTGCATACCAAGTCCCACCCCTCCTGCCTCCAAATATCAAAACACATTGAACGCATGCAATGGAACAACAAAACGGATTTTATGGCTTATGGCACCGACCACGGTTAATAATTAATTGTGACTGCAACCAGGAACAGTTGAGCTCAGCTAATAAAAAAAAACTAATAAAAATTCGGCTGGCAGCCCCGACTTTCAAAAAAGAATTTTCTTCGAAATTTTCGTTCCTAGAAAATAACAATTTATTTGCTATATCCACCTATTTAGAACCTCGCTATAAGCACACATTTTTCAAACCAGTCACTGAAGAAAGGATTAAAAGTGAATTACAAAAACTAAAATATATTGAACCGCAATAAAAATAAAAATAAATATAACTGCAAGTCCTCTTATTTGGTGTCGCGTCAATCGAAAAAAAATTTACAACTTTTTCAATTTCAAGTTTTTCAAGTTTGTCGCCTCGAGCGAGTGGAGCAGGTTTGATTTACGACCCTTTAAGAAACAGGTTGTAACCTGAAATGGAAGCAACATTTCTTTTTATTAAATACAATGTTCCAATTTTTAAATTCAATTACTAAATAAAAAAAGAAACATTATTAAAAGTTATTAACTTTTTCATTTTTCTTTTACCCGAATCAACTAATTTACTCACCTAAAATATTTCTTAAAAACACTTGACATCCGCATTCGCATCCGCGGATGTCTAAAATTCCACATTCGCAACCTCCCTAATATGGATAACGTTTAGTGTATATGGGCTCATCTGTAGTGGTTTTATCTCAGCCCGAACTGAGGATTTGATGTTTGCTTTTATATTCAGTGGCCAGATAAAATGGGAGTAGTTTTCGACAAGAGACTTTAAAATAGGAAGTACAGCCTTAGAAATTTCAGATGCTTCAGAAAAATGAGTTCTCCCAACTCTTTTGTTTCTTAGTGCAATTTTAATTTTCGGCTAGATTGTGAGAACCTAATTTTTTCTACCTATCGTCGCACCGAGTGCCTTTAGCATATCATCTCCTATAATGCGTAAAAAGACTAAAGTCTTGCTAATCAGTGTTTCCAGAACTTTTTGGACGAACCGGCTAAATTGGCAAATAAAACCGGCTAAAATGTTTCAACTAAATTTCACATGTTTTATTTAAATAAATCACGAGTAAAAAGACTATTTCTTGGAGAGAAGTTACAAATTCGAGACGGAAAAAATTTTTCCAGCAAGAATTTGCAATTAGGAAAAACTTGTTTACTTAATTAATTTAGTTAATTCCAATGATTTGAAAGGTACTCGGCAAAAAAAACTGTATTCTTAATCGGAAGCAATCTCAACCAGAGTCGATATAGTAAACCCGACAAAGAAATTGAAACGTATGTTGAAGAAAGTCGGACTGACAGATCCTGTTTTTTTGCCCCTCTGAAAGAATTTTAAAAATTCTATAAAAAGTTATTTTGTTTGAAATGCAACCGTGGACACTAGCTGACAGAAAAACTTGCAAATTTGCGTTCGTACATAAAATTGCAAGTTTCTCTACATGAGAGAGAATTTGGGAGCATGTTTTTCGACGAACAAACCTATTGTCTTCCCTACAAGGCCTTTTCAGATTGACCGAATCTCAAAAAAAAAATGTCCCTTCAATTTTAAGGCAACAACGACCTTAAGTTAACATCAACCGAGGCCATATGTTGACAAGGGATGCAAAATCACAGTTACACAAAAGAACTGGTCACCATTTTCAGAAATCCCTTCAATTCTGATGTAAAATATGATGCCAAAAGACTGCAGATCTCCCACTTAGATGACCGGTCATATGACCGGCAGATGTCTCGTAGGATTCCCAGAGAAATTTACATAGAAATTTGTGGTCTTTTATTTTCATTTTGACTCACTTCAGTGTTGGTTCCTTTAATTCAAGTTGGCATTCGGGTTTTGGAATTTAAATAAGTTCTCAGCAAAAAAGTTTGTTTAAAAAAATACATATGTGTACATAGTGCTTGAAAATATCAATTTTTCCCTTACCTTAAACCTTTGGGAGTGGGATGTTTTGTAATTTAGGCAGAATTGAATATGCGCTATCTGGGAAGACAATATCTACATACATGTAGTATTTATTCTGTTTGTTGGCACTATATCCAAACACAAACGCATCTTAAGTGTCTTAACAGTGAAACAATTTCTTATTTTCTAAGTTTGAGAATAAAACTTCACACTTAAAATTAAGACATTTATAACAAACATTTTATGAAGAAAATCCCTTCTTCGTTTAATTATATATAAATATTATATATAAAAAATTATAGTTCAAAAAACTAATACTACTACATCTAATACTAATACTAATACATCTTTTAGGCGCATCAATATTACATAGTCTCTTCCCGAGCTAATAAAATGAAGGTAAAAATAAGCGAAATCGGCCCAATTTCATACAACCCTGCCTGACATGAAAATTTTCTCCACGATAAGGCTAGTAGCCATTTCTAACAGATTTTGGGTCGCTTAGTCAAAAATGGAAACATATATACATATTTGAAATTTAAGAAAACAAGGCAAATAGCAAAATCGGCTAAAAACGGCAAATTTTTTTCTGCAAAACGGCTAACAAATCGGTTGCCGGCTAAATCGAAATTTATCCGGCTTTTTGCTATCGTAACCGGCTAAATCTAGCCGGAAAACGGCTAAAATGGCAACACTGCTGCTAATGTGTAAAAAGTTGTCTTGGCGTCGTTCCCTACATTATGGAAACTGTTCCAAAATTCTCCTGTTTATTACAATTGCTCCTGATACCGTCTGCACCAAGAAAGGTGGCTAAACTGGTATTGAATGAGTAGTTAGAGTAGGCTTTATTAATTTTTTTTTTTGCTCCTGCATCTATAAGAAACTTTAAGGCAGTATTACTGATGGTGAGACACGTTAGGAAGGTATGCTTCAATATGATGCACTACTCCTCATATTAAATAAGCTGGTGGTGCGGTCGTCAAAAAATACCTGCTGTGTATCGTTCACAATAATTCGATGAGTCATGTCCTTTTTCAGGACTATTGGTTATTATATTATACAATTTTTGTTTTGTGGGAAGGCACCCTTTGACAATGTAGGCTCCCTCTTAAAATTGTGTGTGCCTTAAGGTCGGTTCATATAGTTGACCTGCCTCGTTTAGGCACTACCGTGAACTTCCATTTTCTCGACGGGTTTAGGGGCAGGTGGTACTGCTGGAGGTAGTGAACTCGTTCCTTGGTTGGGCTGGAGCCTGTTGTAAGGGGTCCTCTGATATCCCGAAGTTGTTGAATTCCTGTTCACCCAGTTATAACTCGAGCGTGCACGTGGCGGTAGAGGTGGCCTCTGCAGTCCTTGCATCAAGTTGTTCGTCGGAACGGTGACCCTATTCACTGAGTTTGTATGCACTATCGTATTCCGCAACGTTAAATTTTGAATATCCAGGCAAGCTGAGTAATCTTCTGGCAATGTTCTCGGTTTTTTCCCAATGAGCATGCGAGACAAATCAGGACTCAAACCGCGTAGCTGTCGTGTTGTTATGTGAGCGATAACGTGCACACAAAACGAGCGTACCTAGACTTAGACTGGTGGCTATTTCAGGATCACAAAATATGTTAACCAATTGGCTTTGGGGTGATGAGTTCCGTCCTAGGAGTCTAGGGCCGACGATTCGCCTAGCCAATAAGATTTCGCAAGGATATCCAGTGCTGTAACTGTGGAGGCGTAAAAGCTTATCACTTTCTAATTTTTTTAATATCATTAAAATTTACAAGTTTCGAAGATTTCACTTCCTTCTACTCTTTGTAATAATATTTGAATTAGATACCTGACCTGAGGGTCTTCGAGGTCCCAGAACAATCTACGGTATGGTTATTCCTGTATCAGCCAACAAGGACTGAAGGGAGAGGACGTAGGAATTTATAGTCTAAGCCTGAGGTTCATTGGGGTCGCAGCACTTAGCAGTGTTTAATTAATTAACTTATTGGATTTATGAGCCTTTTTGACAGATTTATTTTTATTATTTAAGTTGTTTGACCTCTTCTGGAAGAGGAGCTTTTATACTCTGGAGTGTTCCGTGGGGATCGCAGAGCTAAGCTGATATTATAAGCCGGAAGGTCCTGATGAACCGCAGTTTCTACATACATACATACATACATATTTTCACTTTTTTGCTGTTGAGTACTGACGTATTCTTTATTCGTTCCATAAAAAATCATACTTATAGTGTAACTAAAAAGATTTAACCATCGAAAGACACACTAATCTATTATCCGGGTTTTGTGTCATCGCGAACTTCCCTCAACAGTATGAAAAACCAAAGCATGATCGCGAAAAATAACTAAATAAACCATAAGACATTGTGTGAGTCAAAATAAATAAATTGTTGTTTACATACAAAATACGAACGGTAGTTAAGTGAGAGATAAGGGACCAACGCCCTCCCTACAAGAGCGCACGCACCCAATCCAAAGCGCAAGCAAAAGAAATGCATATTTGACAATTACTGTAAGCAGCCGAAAAATCAAAACCAGCAACAAGAACTACAGAAACAGAAAACTTTCATACTGCAGAGGCAGCCTAGCAAAGAACACCAACTTGCTCTCCAGCAGTGATCAATGTGGACAACAACGCAGCTACCGCTACTAATACTTAAATAGCAACAAACAAAGAAGAAAATAAAGCAAAAAATTCTACTGTTCAGACTGGCTTAGATCGCTAAATATTAATAAAGCGAAAGCGCACACCCGAAAAAAAATGGAAAACAAAGTTCAAAAAACCTTTCTTCCTAGTGTTTTCAATAGTGGAAAAGTATCTCCGGCTAACCAAGCTTTTTTGCGAAAATTTTAAATCAAGGAAATGATTAATATAATTATTTTATTACTTTTGATTATTTTCAATTATTTATGGTTTTCGTTTTAAATTTTACGATATATTTCAACTTATGAATAATGCATTGCAAGGGAGTTAATATAATGAGAATCAATACCGTAACTTATAATACCACCCTTTGTCACTCATACGCCATGGCATACGAGTAACAATTAAAGTTTAAATTAGTGGTGACATAACCTTAACCATATAAAACAGCTGTTCCAACCAACCTGATGGCCAACACTGTATTCTATTAGTGGTGCCACACCATAACGCCAAAGCCACAACCTCAGCCTTAGACACCAATTGAATTTTGGTTTTTCCCCATAACCATAATCAACTGATATCTGAAGTGCGAGTAAGAACGTGTTGCCAGATGTTAAAAAAAAATAATATTGTTCACAGCCAACACTCCAAAATTTGGTTGTAAATTTTTTGCTTATTTTCTACGTAAACACGCTTAGCTCACACATGATAATCACCAAAAATATATTCAAATTCATTAGAATCCATTTAAACAAGTAATTAAATACTTTTGATGGTGCATTAGCAGAGTGCACAGCTGAACGTTTGACATATTTACCAGAATTTACCAGCAAAAAATTTTTGGACTAAAACTGGTAACTTCTGACAGAGAGGGGACCTTATTTACTTCTTTTTTTTGTCCTCTCAATAGTCAGAGAACCGAGTAAGGGATCGATTTCCAGTAAAATCTGACCAATTTTGACTAAATATTTCTGACTAGTCCGGACTCGTACGAGATCGCAATTAATACCTATAATCGATGATAGTTAACCGGTTAAGGCATTTGTTATGGCTATGGCGTTATGGTATGTCACCACTAATTTAACCTTAAGTGCGACCAAAAATCACTCGCTTGCCTTAGTCAGTTATTTAGTAAAATTTATTTATTTATTTTTTATTTACTTATACTTGCTCTGATGTTTTGTATCGTTTCTTAAAAGGTTTGTATTAACGCAATTGCCGCCAACGGTATTCTTGAATTGTGCTATTTGGGTGATAAGTATAGTCAGTTTATTAGTTTAAATAATTTATCCTGCAAAGGAGATTCAATACTTATTTATTATATGGTTCCTTAAATTGCTCAACTCAATTAATGGTATAAGCATGTTTCACTTTTTAATAATTTGAAAATTTTTTACAAAATATTTACTATAGCGATGCCTCCTTCAATATACTTTTTGGAATATGTTGTCCGAGAAAAGTTAAAGAAGAATAGTAAACGAATACATTATTCATACATTCAACGGATAGAAAATCAAATATACAAACTTTAGTTTGAAATACGAGACTCTTAGGTGAGCCTTGAGGGTAACAGAAATTATCGTACAACTCGTAACATCCGCTAACATACGTTTCTTAGTCGGTTGGGTTCTAACCAATAAGTAGTTAAAAAATACAGGCCCCACGTATTTATATACGAGAACAAAGTTCTAATGCGCGCTGGTCGATACTCTCCTAAAACTAGCAGGGAAAAATAATTTTCATGTGGTTCCTATTAAAAAGGGTAATTAATATACACGAATGGAAAATTCAGGGTCAAAACGAAGATATTTTTCGTAAAATTACCAATGATTTTTATAAGTGTAAGAAATCGTATTACACTTGTCAACTTAAAAGTAGTCGAGGGCTAGAAGTTGTCATAAAAGGCATCGAGTCCAGCGTGAACTCACAAGAGATAGAAAATGCTTTTAGAGAAGAATGTTCTAAGGTGCGCAATGTTTTCAACATCAAAAATAAAGAATTCTTCCTCAACCGATGTTCAAAATAGTGCTAGAACCTGACTTTCATAACGTAAAGAAAGGGGAAGTGCATTAAATACATCAATTGCGATATCTTCTACACCGTAAAATCTCCGTAGAAGAACACAATAAGCGTAGAGGCCCGGTTCAATGTCGCAACTGCCAGGAATTTGGTCACACACGTCGCTACTACACCGTACCTGTTGTCTGTATTATTTGTGGGGATTTACACACTTCTAAAGAATGTGTGAAACCAAATATGGACCCGACATGTAAAAAGTGCAGTAACTGCGATGGAAATCACACTGCTAATTATAGAGGTTGTCCAGTTTATATCTCAATGAAAGAGAAAACAATTCCCAAATATATTCCTATTAGGCATAACCCTACACCAGACAACGCTAAGCCAATGCCTGCACCAACGAGTGTTAATGATTTTACTTCTTATGCACAAATACTCCTCCGACACAACTTCTTCTTGGTCAGAATAGTAGTAAACTTGAAGCTACTTTAAATAACTTTATGAAAGTTATGCAGTAGCAAATGATGGCAATGCAGAGCATGGTACAAAATCTGATTAAAAATCAAAATTTATTACTTCAAACTATTTTAGCTAAACCAGGAATAATCATAAAATTTGTTTTTGGAATGCGAACGGGCTAACCCAGCATAAAAACGAACTACAAATTTCCCTAGAGCGCTTTGCTTGTATCTGAAACCCGCCTTACGCAATTTAATAACTTTCAAATTAATGGGTAAAAATTCTATGATACTAAGCATCCACAAGAAAAGCCCGAGGTGGAACTACCATTCTCATTCGTAACAGAATAAAGCAATCGCAAAGTCATGAGTTCATTCATGATACTGCAAAACACGTTGATGACCACTTGGGTGGCCTTACTGTATCTGCTATAACTGCCTCGTCTTAACATAACAGAAAAACAATTTAATGAATCCTAAAGTTTGGCAGTAAATTTATTTTAGCAGGGTAGAAATCTATTTAAAGTAATCCAGAACATATCATTTGACGTCTCGTCTACTGCTCAGCTAACGTACCCGATATTATTGACTTTGGTGCAACAAAGGGTATTGTGCGACACCACGTTAATACACAAGCATTATTTGATCTCTCTTCAGATTATTCTCCCTGCCTCATAACATTATCAATGTTTATTAATTATGAAGAGAAACAAAAAAAATCTTACAAATAAGCACACAAACTGGTTAAAATACAAACAGTGCGTCAGTTCGCACATTTACCCTCAAATTCTTATTCGGACCAAGAATGATATCGATAGGGCAGCTGAAAATCTCACTGATATAATAGTTAAGGTCGCAGAAATTTCAACACCCAATCCTTCTCGCAGTTCTTACTGCCCTGACCTGCACACCCCCAACATTCTTAACTTAATAAGTAACAAGTAATTTTTAGCAAAAAAAACGACTTTAAAAAAATATTTAGATATATATATTTTATGATCCAATCTAAACCAGATAAGTATGGGGCCACCTCTGAGACACTACCTTTCCGATGCGGTAACATACATAAACAAAAAAAAATATATATTCCGACAAACTGATAACCTCTTCCTTTTTTGGAAGTCGGTTAAAAAGTGCAAATTAAGAAGGGAATGGCAATGAATTCGCTCTCCTTAGCTTAAACAGGAGCTGAATGCTTGTACAAAGGAAATACGCAGTTGATCCTACAGTCCTTGTCTGCTTTGAAACAGACCGTCTACTAGGCTGGGTCGATTTTGTATGGGGGAAAATAAAAGGCATTTTACCGTATTGTAATAGTAGTATTATGATGTCTTAGGTCTAAGCCAATTGTGATTGGCCACAAAAGATTATCAAGTTAAGGATTATTAAATTTAGTACCTCACGCTCATTTATAATTTTCCAATAAGTCTACAAGTTTTAAAGATATTAAGATAAAACTTACAAAAACGACAATTTTTCCTTATGAATTTTCAATTCTTCATTACTTCAGCAACCAAGTGAAAAATGTAAAAAAGTGAGACGAGATTTATTTCAAACGTTTTAATGTTTTCGGATGTTTATATAATATTAAAAAGCCCATGGACTGATCGTGGTGAGTGAAATCAAACATGTATTGTCAAAGAGTAGGAATCGTTTGATAAGTTAATAGTAGTTTAAAGCATATAAGTATTTACATACATTAACATAATAAAATTATGGTGAGAAACACCCATTATGCTGTCTTGAAAATTGGTGCGGAATGGTTTCATTAGTCACCGAAGAAGCACATTTTTCGCGATTTCTAAATTTGCCATTATGTGAAAGTAGGGGACGTGCAATAAGTGTTTAGATATACATACATAAATATTTTAATTAATTCCATTATGTGAAAAAGTGACTGTAGGTAAATGCAATAGTCTTTAACATATCCTGGGAAATCCTTTTGAGGATTCCCCAATTGGACGATAATGCTTTGCATTCAGCTTGAACGAAAAGTCACTCCCTGCACACTTTTCTGTAATCTGGTTCTTTCATTTAAAGGTTATTTATACAACTGAAGAGAAATTTTTTTAGAAAAATACTGGAGATCCACTTAAATTTTTCGATATAACTTTGGTAAATGTTACTCGATGATAATAATATGATGAAAATCGTTCAGATTATAAACAAATTATTTTAAAATAAAAAAAAATGTTGAACACAATTTTTTATCATTTTCCTATATTTGCAATTTTTATATTGTATGCGTAAACATTAGTAAACTTATTAGTGTTTCTAGAAGTTGTGCCTGTTAAGTGTTTCCATACTCATTTGCATAAACAAATTTTTTCTGCGATGACGGAAAATAATGGCTTTTCTATTTTAGCTACCGAAATTGTTCCTAAATTTGCAAAAATTCGCAGATTATAGCTAATATTTATTACAAAAGATTAGAATATTTGGAACCAGCGACCTAAATGGACGCCAGCAATATTAATCCTGTTCTTTTGACTAAAGGCCAGTGCAATTATCAAGAGAACAATTAAAATTTCATTGAAAGGGCTGCGAAAAATGATATTTGACTTTATCGTTTGCGTTAACGGATTCATTATCTAATAATATGCAACAAACCTTTTTGCTGAACACAGAGTTTTTAACAAGAATTGGTCTTATTCGACTAGTGTGCTGTGGGTCACTTGGCGGTCGATACGCGGGCTCTTACAATTAAAATAAAATACTAACATTTTGCAGGCTTGTTGATTTCATGATACAATATATTTTCACTATTACCAAGGGATTTAAGAAAAATTAGATTTTCGACCCGCCTTACTGTCTACTCCCTTTGGCGAACACTGCAGCATGCGAAGAGGCCCGTTCTTCGAAAAGAAAGATCTAATTAACACCACTGTTCATGGCATTCAGAAGAATAAAGCGCCTGGTTACGATAGGATTACAGGTGAAATGATAAAGGAGCTTCCACTAAGTGCCGTACGTTTTTTGTTAAATATTTTTAATAACATGCTCAAGTCTCGGTATTTTCTAATATTTTAAGACCTTTTATTAAAAAAAAATACAAACTTCACTAACAAGTAAACAAATAATACCACCACATCAGTTTGGTTTTCATGAAAAACTTGAAACTGTAGAACAAGTTCATAGAATTGTCTCTTGTATAAGAAACGAATTCGAAGGAAAGCAATACTGCATCGGTGTATTTTTGGACATCTCTCACGTTTTTGACAAAGTCTGGCATGAGGACCTTATACATAAACTAAAGGTTTCAGTCCCTTCAAATACGCATGCAATTCTGGAAAGTTTTCTGCTGGGGAGAAACTTTACGAGTCAGGCAGAATTCCTATAGAACGGAAAGTCACCCTCTATATGCAGGTGCCCATCAAGGCAGTGTTCTAGGACCCTTATTGTACGTAATATTCACAGGTGATTTGCGAACTAATGAAACTTTAACCATTTCAACGTTTGCTGATGACACAGCTATCCTAAGCAATGGTTCAGACCCTAAAGAGGCTTCTTACAAGCTGCAAGAATATTTGAAAAAGTTAGAGCTATGGCTACGTTCTTGGAGGATAACGGATTAACGAGGGTTGTTCAGACAACATTTACTTTGAAGAAAGAAACTTGTGCACTACTAAAAATAAACAGCAAAGCTATACCATAAAAAGTGTCAAGTAGTACGATGTATTTTGGAACGAATTTCCGTCATCCCTTGTAAAATTTTGTTTGGAGAAAAACCGATTTCGGCATTGTACCATCTTCAACGAAAAATGACACCCACCCTGCCGGAAACAACAACAACCAAAAAGTCAGTAGTAGTACCTTGGGATGACACTAGATAGCAGACTTACCTGGGAAAGGCATATAGAAAACAAAATTTCTCAAGCGAATCTAAAACAAGCAAGCCTGGGTTATAGGACACGAAACTAAATTAAGACTAGATAACAAGATGCTACTTTTTAATATGATGATTAAACCATGTTAGGCATATGAAATCGGGCTTTGGGGCACAGCGTGCAATTTCATTTTAAACAGAGTTCAAAGACTGCAATCAAAAATTTTACGCGCCATGTGCGGAGCACCGGGGTACATAAAAAGTGCGAATATCCACAAAGATCTTGATGTAAATACGGTGCATGAAGACATCATCAAGACACCAGTTTCTCAGCACCGTTAATGAACCATGCAAATCGACTAGCGAGAGATCTTCTTAGCCCGAGATATGCAAGAAGACTGAAAAGAAAGGACTTTTGGGATATTATCAAATGATGTGCAATATAATAAATTTCGATATCCATAATATATCAATTTCGGCTCTGGAACTCGTCCTATCAGACAGACCACCCAACACTAGTGTCAGTGGGGCTCGGAAACTTGTCCTTTCCGACCGAACACAGCCTAATAGATTGTAATTACTTCAATATAAAGAAGCGAAGGCAGTGCGGCTCGTGAACTCGTTCTTTCAGACCGCCTGCCCACCACGATATCCAGCGATCCTGCTGCTCGGAATCTTCCATTCAGACAGCCGTAACAACTGCAATAAACACACATATATGAGGCATTCCTTTTAATATCGGACACCGAATTCGGTGTCACACTTTCGATTGTTCTACAACTTTTTCAAACAAAAAATCTTCTAGAAATGGGCGTGGCAATTTTAAAACCAGAGTTCCAAAATAGATTTTATTGTGCATTTGGGTAGAACATCTATATTGCGGAACGAATTCTTTTAAGGAAGGGATATTCTACCGAAATCCGCAATAAAATCTGCGTTTTGGTAACTTTAGTCCCACAATTGCCCCGCCCATATCTAGGGGTTTGTCGCCTTACAGAAAAATCTTGCCGTACAAATGTTATTTCTGGATAGGTATTCTATCGGAAATTGCAATAAAATTAATATTTTTGAAAAAACCCTTATTTAACACCTTGCTAAATATATCTCATCATAAGTTTTCGAATACAAATTACAAACAAATTTTTGTCTCACAAAATAACCCACTTCGTCATAAAAATAGTTCTTGAAAACGCCCATTTTTTTAACGTTTTCTATAGAGAATTAAACGAGGACTACGATGGTGTAGTTTTAAATCCCTAATTTATTGGTCTTCACTATGCGAATCAACTTCATAAAGTTCAACTGTTAATAGCTAAGTTAGCTTTAGGATAATCATAAACATCTTATATATAGAAATGTTAACCCCGTGTCTTTAGCTTTAAAACGACGTTAAGATGAAGTCTCTACGATGAGCAGAACCCGAGGTATAACGATTTGAAGAAGTACTAGATTAGTCAGAATCACGAAAAAATCCAAACTTTGACACATCATATATCCGAAGAAAAAATTAAGAAAATAAATTCCTCAAATACGTATTAGCTTATTTCATATACAGAACTTATTAAAAAATCGGAGTTATGATTATAATTTTTTACGAAATCCGTCCGACTTACAAAAGAATAGCTCATATGTAAAAAAATAAAAATAAAAAATTTCTACGCATTGCCGCGTAAGATTTGAAAAGTTATTGTTAGTTTCGAAAAAAAGATTCAATAAATAAAAATATATTATACAAAAAAAACTTGGTTCCAACAAGCACTTTGCCACTACCATTTTATCACTATCACTTTCAATCACTTGCAGCAATAATTCGGAAAGGAATCCCACAGTTACGGGGATCCTTCCCGAAGGAGTCCCACAGTTAAGCAGGCTCCTTACAAGGAGCCTGCTCGGGCGCCACTTACCGTACACGCGGATGCGTGCCCGTTAAAATTGGGGGCCTCCCTGCCCTAAGGATAGAAATAAAATACAAGATTAGCAGTGGATGAGTATATTTACCATTGAGCTCCGAAATAAGAATGAATACAAAATATTGCTTAATGCTATCGCTTAGTATCTAAACGGCCTGGATTAATTGATTGGTTGCATTTTGGTTGCTTACGTCGCACTGGCAATGCGCGTGTTTGGCGTTTTGGTGTGCATTAGTAAGTGTATTGGCCCCCTTGTTAACTTGGATTACATGAGATTCTTTGCTTTGCTCTCACTTGATAATCTTAAGTACTATACTTGAAAATCATATCTAATTAAAACTTAAAAACGAATACCTTTATGCTGTAACAGGGAACATCTTAAAGTATGGTATATACAGCGTGGCGACGAATAAGTGTTACCCAGGTTTTTTGAGAAATAAAAGGGTCCTTTATAGATTTTGCGAAAAAAGTATTTTATTGTTAGTTTTCCACAGATTTTACTTTAGTTCTATTAATTAGTTTTAAACTTTTAATCCCTATTTACATTTGCCAGCAGTGTACACTTTGAAAGGAAAGTTCATTTGGCACGCAGGTTTTCGTCAGTTAATTTATTCCATATCTTCTGTAACCATAGGCTGATTTTCTACATTTTGAGTCCCTTGTACTCCCCTTTCTGTCCAACATAAGGCCTCGTACTCAAAAATCGAATAGACTCGGAACTGGTGACTAGGACGGCCATTCATTCGACCAACCCTATATAGTTTATCTTTTTTTTTTGTCATTTTTTATACAAAGCCTAAGAAAAAATACACCTGAAGAAGACTTGCGTGCCAAATGAACTTTTCTCTCAAAAGTTTACACTAAAGTTTAAAATTTAAAAACTAATTAATACAACTAAAGTAAAATCTGTGGAAAATTAACAATCAAATATTTTTTTCGCAAAATCTATAAAGGACCCTTTTATTTCTCACAAAAACCTGGGTAACAGTTATTCGTCGCCACGCCACGACGTTTTTGTCTCAACGAGTTTTTTGTTCCAACATTTATTGACCCCAACTATCCCATTATGGTACTATCCAACCAGATCATCGCCACTTCTAACCCGGTTATTGAGACCAATTTGGAACAAAAAATTTGCCTCCTCGGAAAAAAAATCAATATCCACACCTTAATCCGTCTGTAAATGCCGAAGGTATGTAAAACTAGTGGTCTGAAACTATCGAAGTCACTATCGACAGTTTTCAATACTATCGATAGTTTTTGATCGTTTTTGTTTTTCTTACATTATTGTCTTATCGCTTATTGTCGCTTTGCATGCGCATTTGACACAGCCTGGCAGCACCTTTTAATAAAAGATATTTCGGAAGCCTACAATCTTCTTGTTTCAGCGGGTGTTTTGATAAGTGAAAAATATGGAGAGTTTCGAGAAGAGAACTGAAAAAGGTAAATATCTGATACTGAATGAAGTAAATAGCTCTATATAAATCGAATTATTTTAAAAGCAACGACTCCTTCTGATTGGTATGATTTTGTTTTGCTTTAATCACGCAAAATATTTTAATAAAAGTTTTGAAAAATTCTTTAAGAAAATGGTTATAAGAAGCTTTCTCATCCTGTATAATTTCTAAAAATAGACTTAGCAAACTTCCGCTCTAAGCTTGCGATTAACCGATTTTGTAAGAAATATTTTTTACAAATAAGCCAGGCGCAATCGTGTTTGTTTTTCTTACATTATTGTCTTATCGCTTATTGTCGCTTTGAATGCGCATTTACCATAGCCTGGCAGCACCTTTTAATAAAAGATATTTCGGAAGCGTACATTTACCAGGATCTTCTTGTTTCAGCGGGTGTTTTGATAAGTGAATAAAATAATGTAAAAAAAAAACATTTTTTAAAAACAAGCTTTTATTTAACATGTACAATCAAAGGAATAAAATAAAGTAGAGTAACAAAATATTTTTTAGTCTTCTATTGTATAAATCTTACTATTTTTTCACCGCCTTTGAATCAAGACCCCTGGACAATATAGGGAATTCATTTATATTTTAAATTGCATCGTCATCGTGATTGGAACTATGCTGAAAATTTCAAGTCTCTAACTTGTCGGGAAGTTAGTTTAAAATCGATTGGAAATTGCTGCGATTTCCGCTGGATGACCAAGTTAAATAAAAGCTTATAAAAATATGGATATTTTCCAGAAAAGAACTGAAAAAGGTAAATATCTGATATTGAATGAAGTAAATAGCTCTAAATAAATCGAATTATTTTAAAATCTGTTTGGTATGATTGTTTTTTTGCTTTAATCACGCAATATACTTCAATAAAAATTTTGAAAAATTCTTGAAGAAAATGGCTACAAGAATCCCATCCTGTAAAATTTCTAAAAATAGACTTAGCAAACTTCCGCTCAAAGTGTGCGATTTACTGATTTTGTAAGAAATATTTTTTACAAATAAGCCAAGCGCAATATAAAGCCTAATTGTAAGTTTAAAAGACTATCAAAAACTATCGATAGCTATCGATGGTTTCCAAAGAACTATCGCATACTATCGATAGTGTCTACAATCGGTAGTTTCAGACCACTATGTAGAAGGCGACATGTATATTTTAGAAATTTTAGCAATTTGCATGAAAGGTCAAAAACGAATTAGTTTAGAATTGAGTTTTTTGCTTGAAAACTTACAGTATTAGTTAAAAATACCCATAAAGAGATTAAGTAAATCAGAAAAAGGTATGTAATTTCCAAGTTAACCTAGTAATGCGCGTTAATGCGCTATGAAAATAACGTTTATCAAAATTCTATAGTAATGATATTTCTTTTTAAAGGATTGTTAAGAGTATCAGCTTTAAGTAAAGGTGCTCGCAAACGATGAGAGTAAATCCCTTGAGAATAGGAATTCACTCTCATTCTCACCTTCTAATTAGTAATAAGAGTGGGTATTCATTCTTATCCTGGAGTTCGTACAAGTTCTCACGATTGGAATATTCTCACCAGTGTAACAAGTGTATTTGAGAGTTTTCCTACACTCTCACTCATATTCTCAGCTCTCATATGCTACTTGCTGAGAATTTTTATTCACAGCTGTACACAGTGTGAGATGCCTAATAATGCATGAACAGGTTCGAGAGATTTTGAATTAGTCAAATCACAAATCAAAGTTATTTCTGGATTGAAAGTGTCATCAAATCCTAAGTAAATTTTATTTGTGATTTGATTCGTCGACCAAAAAAAAATTATTTGTGATTTGATTTTATAACCAAATAAAAAATTACTTTTATTTGTGATTTGTTTCGTCAACGAAACAAAAAGTAACTATTATTTGTGATTTGATTCGTCGACCAAGTAAGAAATAAAATTTATTTGTGAATTGATTTGTAGGGCGAATCAATTTGTGGTTTTCAACTAAACAATATTTTCTTAGGCAAGGTAAATACCATATTCAAGTATCTTCCCACTTCCAGTTCTATGAAAATCTTCGGGGTTTTTGGGACCGTTTCGGAATTTGCGAGACTTCTTCGGATTTTTCCGTCCTTTGGTGACTAATTCGGGACTTTTGGGACTATTTTGGGGTTTGCGAAACTACCTCCATATTTCGAGGGTTCTCGGCACAGTATCGGGATTTTCGGGGCTAATTCCAGATTTTTTGTCATTTCTTTCAGGCAGTTTCAAAATCCCAAAATAGTCCCGGAAAGTAGTATCGAAAAACCCGAAATATTCCCAAAATTTCCGAATTAGTCTTGGCAACCTCGAAATAGTCCAAATGTCCCAAAGTAGTCTGGAAGATCCCACTATAGAGCCGATAATCCCGAAAACCCCGAAGTGGTCCTGGGTATTCCGAAGATCTCGAAGTAGTGCCAAAAGTCCA
>NW_016158070.1:153718-167246 GCF_001687245.7 Rhagoletis zephyria | reverse complement strand
GCACATGTCAAGTTTCAGTGAAATCGGTGCAGGTGTACTATTATTTACATCTGCCTCCATATAGTCGAAACACTGTAGGCAAAAATCGAAAAATTCGTTATCTGCAATGTGAACTTGTTTGGCACTTTATGACAATTTATCCACTAAAAACAATTAAACGGACATTTCCCTAAAAAATTAATTATGTGCCGCCAGGAAGCCACTAAAGTCGACAAATACTAAGAATTTTAAGAAGAGCACAGCCATGCGTAAGCTCTTCACAAAAAAAAATGTCAAAAATATATTCTTTGAAATAAAATGTTGGTTTGACGTTCTTGTTCCTATAAAGATAGTAGAGAATTACAGGAATTAAAATTTTTGGAATAAACTTAAACACAGGGTGTCCCTGCGTTATTCCAAAAAAAAATTTTTTTAACAAATCGGNCTATAAAGATAGTAGAGAATTACAGGAATTAAAATTTTTGGAATAAACTTAAACACAGGGTGTCCCTGCGTTATTCCAAAAAAAAATTTTTTTAACAAATCGGCAAAAAATGCTAAATTTTAATGGAATGAATAAAAAATATATGCAAAAATAGGTTATTTTTTATTATTTTATTAAATAGTACGGGCTTTTAGCTTTCAAAGGAAGAAATAAAAATCTGCTCATTTTTTGCACTTTCTAAAGGAATGCGTTTTTCGCTAATGCATAAAATTATTTTTTCATTTTTTGTCAGTGTATGTNGGAATGCGTTTTTCGCTAATGCATAAAATTATTTTTTCATTTTTTGTCAGTGCCTTGAGATCTGCACGATTCGTTCTATTTTCAAAAATGAAGTGTCAGATTAAAAAGCTTGACCTGTGAACAATAGAAGGTTTATCTTTTTTCAAGAGTTGCCACCTGTTAAAAAATTATATTGAATCTTTTTTATAAGTCAAATGAATTATTAAGAGATGGGTATCAATGGAAATGTATTAACTACATGCAGCGAGTTGCCACCTGTTTAAAAAATTAAATTCCACTTGAATTAAAGGAATAAGGTAATTGAAATAGATAGGTATCACCATAAGGGGTCAGAAGAAAGAAGTTTAAGAAGGTTTTAGCTTAAAAATATTACGAATAGGGTTGTAACCTGTTTGTAAAGTCGAATTTAGTTAAACTAAAAAATAATTACGTCAAACCATAGGACTACGCCATCGTATTTGTTATTTTATTACAAATACATACATTGTCAATCAGTGATTTGTTCTGATTACATTCCTTTTAAATTATTTCATTCTTAAATTAACTCTGGAATGTTTTTACTCTTCACTTATTTCTTTCTAAATATGCCAAATTTTTCCATTTTTCTGATATTCATAGTGATATACATATTTCAGTTACCTTATTCCCTTAATTAAGATGAATTTGATTTTTTAAACATGTCGCAACCCTTCTACGTGCCGTTTTGAAGTAAAGTATTTTCAAAACTAGTTCAATTATACCCATATTGTAATATCTACTTAATTTGATTTATTAAATAATTTTAATAAAATTTGAAACAGGTGGCAACCCTTTTCAAAAATAAAAAGCTTTATTGCACCTCTACAGGCCAAGCCCTGTCATTTGACACCTCAGTTTTGAAAATAGAACGAACTATATGTACATACCTTGTTAAAAGCCTCAAGAACCCAAATTTTCAACTTCAAACTGCATACAGTGAAAGTATGAGAGTTATCCAAAAACAAATTGCATTTTTGGATTTAGCGTCCTCAATTTTACCAAGAAGCGAATTTTCATTTAAATCCGTCCATAATTATATTTTTGCCCACATTTTATATGGAAGGGAAGCACTGTGCGGCGGCAGCTCAGCGTTTAATTTTAAATACTATCGGCGCAACTATCTCTATTTATTGCAGTTTCATTTGTTTAGATTTATCAGCTGTTCATGTGGCAGCATATTCATCAAGCCGTTTCTAAGACATAATTGTTGGGTCCAACAGTTGCCAGCAGTTTCGTAGCAGTTGAGCTAAACAGCTACGTCTTATGAACGCGCCATTGTGCCATTACAGCCCCTTTGGCATGAACTGGTATGTCTGTCACGGGGTATATACAGTATATTTTGCTTAGCTGCACATCCTTCTTTGCACGAAAAACTTGTGCACTTAACCGAAAAAGGCACTTAAGCGAATTTTCTTTACTACTTCAATGAGGAAGGTATCCAAATCCCTATGAAACCAAATAATGGAGAAGCACTTACCACGTAGAAATTACTGCAAGCGAAATTTTTACCGAATAGTATCTAATTATCTATATAACTACATAAATTGATAGCCATTTTCGTTGTTCTGCGAGATGAACAAAATAAATAAAAAGATGTAAAATTAGGTAAATGTAGGGCCAGTGCAGGTAAACGTAATACTTTCTTTGATAATTGATACTAGTCGCACAATTTTTAAGGCAGGTATCGCCAATGTGCGGGTATGCTAAATGCATCTATCGGAGCAGTTTCCTTATAAATGTTAAAAATAATGCCTCTGATGCGCATTTTGGGGTAGGTATCTTAAATGTGCACTTAAGCATAGCGGCAGCAAAGCAAAATATACTGTATTATTCAAAAGGACCACAACCTACCAAACTGTTCAGATATGCGACCCGTTGAAAATTATTGAAAGAAAATAGATAAAAACGAAAGAAAACATCGAAAATGATCAGAATTTCAAAATTAGTTGGCAGAGAGAAGCAGATACCGTCACAATGTCCATAGGATGTCCATATCCTAATAAAAGGGCTCAAATGTAAATTGGGCCATTTTGTTTATAATGAAGATAAGTGAAATAAGTTTTTTTGTTTAATAAAGTAAGCTTAAGGTCTGATTATGCATACTTCGCACAACTTCGCATACATTTCAAACTGTCAGATGAAAATCTGTTGAATGCGTTTTGTATGTATTCCATTACCCAGAAATTACCAGAACTTGTAAAAAATTTGCGATCTGTTGAGTTTAGATTTTGCTTCACGTTTTCTTAAGTGACATTTCAATTGCAGTGGTACCAATAGCAACATTTTTGCAGAGTTGCATGAAAAGCATATTAGGGGAATTCACGATTCTATCCATGTAATGTTGTCTCTGAAAACTAAAAAAAAACTAAAATCCATGCAGTAATAAAATGCAAAATATACAACACCTAAAATTTATCAAAACAGTCATTGAAGGAGTACAGTGACAGAGAAGGAAGTAATGCAACATACATACATACTATGTATAAACGTTTTTAGAATTAGCAAAGCATGTATGGGGAATGTGTATAATTTTGAGAACAAGTAAAGAATAAAGCCCGTTTAACTAAAGAAAAAAAGTGAACGTGGCCCGCCCCTTTTTCGTGATTTTAATGGTTAAAATTCATAGGGGCGGTGCTAGAGGGGTGAAATAATAAAACAATATTTTCAAAAACTGTTTAACCTATTTTCAAAGTATGGACAAGGTTGGAAAGGTCATTGAAAGACCTTTTATTTGATATGAATATCTGTACATAAAAAGCATACATATTTCGAGAAAAACTAAAAATAGTAATGATGGCCATTCGTAATACGAATTTATGTTTTTCTTAAAAGAAAACGTGATTAACATTATTAAAAGATATGTTCATCAGAAAGAGCACAAAAATACCTTTAATTTGATACATGATTTGTAATGCAAAATACTTCGGCGCATCATATTTCACTAACAGGTCTATTCTGCGCTGGTAATAAAATGTTTGTAACCTGTAAATAAAGTTCCTGTCAATTTTTAAACCCTTTTCGCATTCTGTGTACTCTTGTAACCGGTAAATTTTGTTACCATCTCATAAGTATTGCCCCGTGAAATATGCAATGCCAGAATTTGCACAATTCTTCATTGCTGAATTGCTGAATATTTTAACTGCATTACCAACGTTCCTAGAATCGCGGTGACAAGAACTGGTAACATTTTTTGGTAATAAAACTTCCCGGTTACGAAATCTTCGGTAACGTGCAGAATAGACCTGTTAATGTATATTAAAATACGGAACAGGTCCCGAATACGTACATTTCTCTACATCGAACTTCAATAACACCAGTAATTATTTCCACAAAAAAATGTTATACCGTTATTATCAGGACTAAGACCCCTATCGATCCTAATATAATTTTTTTTAATCAGAGAAATGTACGTATTCTGCACTTATACTTAAATTACTGTTATAAGTGAAAAATATAAGCGCCACAGGCTAGAAATTGTAATATCACTATATATTAAAGGTATATTGCGAGATTTTTTATTCATTATTTCATTTATTCATTATTTATTTATTTATTTCATTTTATTCATTATTTTTAATTCATTATCATTGCATTGAAAATTATGTCAAGCTGCAAAGATCTTTTATTGTCGACTTCATTTGAACTTCGACTTAATTGAGTATGCCCTATTAAAACCACTTCAATCAATTAATCACTTAATTGCCACTTCAATCATTTTTTCTGTTAACAAATACATATGTATACCCAAAGAAACCAAAAATCAGCTGTTTTTGTTCACACATCGTGAATAACCCTATTGCGATGATAGCATTGATATTTGTTTGATCATTCAATTGAAATCAGAAACATCGTATATACTTACAAGTATGGAATCCTATGCCCCTTTTTGTCTATTCTCTTTCTAACAGCGGACGTGCCTGCCAAACAGCGGACGTGCCTGCCAAACTGAGAAGCATGATGGCGGCAGTGTTTGACAGGCACGTTCGACGATGCGAACGGCAATGGAAGGTAAAAAATGGAAGTTGGATGACATGAGAATGAAAGAATTATGAAGTAGCAGAATGTCGAACCAAAACGAATTTCAAAATTCTGACAATGCCAATGACGTCAAAATTAAAGAAATGCAAAATAGTGAAATGTCGAAACAGAAGAAATAGATGACAGGCACGTGTTCAAGGGTTTCGTGCAACAAAAATAGTTGTTGTGTTGCGCCATTCAATATTTAATACCTTTTTTATNAATTTACTCAAAATTGATGCTTGCAACAATTCTTTACAAGGAAATACGTTTACACCTGACAATGCTTTGCAGTGTAACGCAGTAACTGAGGATGATGTCATAAGAATTCTGTACTCCATAAAATCAAACGCTGTTGGAGAGGATGGTATAAGCCTTAGGTTTTTGAAAATTATAGCACTAAACAAGTTCCCACTTGGACTCACATTATTAATTTGTCAATAACAACTTCAACTTTCCCCGATGCTTGGAAGGTAGCGAAAGTTATCCCAACTGCTAAAAAGCCATCGGCTCTTTCTCTCTGGGAAAAGTTAGTTGTTGTTCAAATTACTGAATACCTTAACAAAAATAAGCTATTAAACGAATGCCAAGGTCTGATTATGCATACTTCGCACAACTTCGCATAAATTTCAAACTGTCAGATGAAAATCTGTTGAATGCGTTTTGTATGTATTCCATTACCCAGATTTTAGCAGTACTTGTAAAAAATTTGCGATCTGTTGAGTTTAGATTTTGCCTCACGTTTTCTTAAGTGACATTTCAATTGCAGTGGTACCAATAGCAACATTTTTGCAGAGTTGCATGGAAAGCATATTAGGGGAATTCACGATTCTATCCATGTAATGTTGTCTCTGAAAATTAAAAAAAAACTAAAATCCATGCAGTAATAAAATGCAAAATATACAACACCTAAAATTTATCAAAACAGTCATTGAAGGAGTACAGTGACAGAGAAGGAAGTAATGCAACATACATACATACTATGTATAAACGTTTTTAGAATTAGCAAAGCATGTATGGGGAATGTGTATAATTTTGAGAACAAGTAAAGAATAAAGCCCGTTTAACTAGAGAAAAAAAAGTGAACGTGGCCCGCCCCTTTTTCGTGATTTTAATGGTGAAAATTCATAGGGGCGGTGCTAGAGGGGTGAAATAATAAATCAATATTTTGCTTATATTTCGGAAACTGTTTAACCTATTTTCAAAGTATGGACAAGGTTGGAAAGGTCATTGAAAGGCCTTTTATTTGATATGAATATCTGTTCATAAAAAGCATACATATTTCGAGAAAAATTAAAAATAGTAATGATGGCCATTCTGTAATACAAATTTATGTTTTTCTTAAAAGAAAACGTGATTAACATTATTAAAAGATTTGTTCATCAGAAAGAGCACAAAAATACCTTTGATTTGTAATGCAAAATACTTCGGCGCATCATATTTCACCAACAGGTCTATTCTGCGCTGGTAATAAAATGTTTGTAACCGGTAAATAAAGTTCCTGTCAATTTTTAAACCCTTTTCGCATTCTGTGCATTCTTGTAACCGGTAAATTTTGTTATCATCTCATAAGCTGGTAACAAATTATTGCCCCGTGAAATATGCAATGCCAGGATTTTCACAATTCTTCATAGCTGAATTGCTGAATATTTTAACTGCATTACCAACGTTCCTCGAATCGCGGTGACAAGAACTGGTAACATTTTTTGGTAATAAAACTTCCCGGTTACAAAATCTTCGGTAACGTGCAGAATAGACCTATTAATGTATATTAAAATACGGAACAGGTCCAGAATACGTACATTTCTCTACATCGAACTTCAATAACACCAGTAATTATTTCCCCAAAAAAATGTTATACCGTTATTATCAGGACTAAGACCCCTATCGATCCTAATATAATTTTTTTTTAATCAGAGAAATGTACGTATTCTGCACTTATACTTAAAATACTGTTATAAGTGAAAAACATAAGCGCCACAGGCTAGAAATTGTAATATCACTATATATTAAAGGTATATTGCGAGATTTTTTATTCTTTATTTCATTTATTCATTATTTATTTATTTATTTCATTTTATTCATTATTTTTAATTCATTGTCATTGCATTGAAAATTATGTCAAGCTGCAAAGATCTTTTATTGTCGACTTCATTTGAACTTCGACTTAATTGAATATGCCCTATTAAAACCACTTCAATCAATTAATCACTTAATTGCCACTTCAATAAATTTTTCTGTTAACAAATACATATGTATACCCAAAGAAACCAAAAACAGCTGTTTTTGTTCACACATCGTGAATAACCCTATTGCGATGATAGCATTGATATTTGTTTGATCATTCAATTGAAATCAGAAAGCGGAAACAATAAATTTAAGAATATTGTAAGTATATTTAATACAATTACATTTGCAAGAAATACTGATTTCTATTATATTTCAAGATGTTCGATGACGAGCGTTTGGTGCAACTAGTACAGAGCCATGAAGTCGTTTATAATAAATTTTCCTCGGGCTACCGGCTGCCACTAAAATGGCAATCGGCATGGGAGGCTATAGCCAACGATTTAGGAGCCACAGGTTAGTCCTCATGTATTGATATCACTGTATTTCAATATTTTTTCATGTTTTGTTGCAGAGGAAGAATGCACTAAACGTTGGAAAACACTGCGCGAGCGATACACAAGAGAATGCAAGGCGTTGGATGCACCGTCCGGAAGCGCTGCAAAAAGCTCAACAGCTTGGTCATTGTTTGATCAACTAAATTTTCTTAAACCTTACGTGAAACCACGAAAGTAAGTGAATATGTTATGCAATGTGGAATGAATATTATTAACATAAAAATTTTCCCAGTAATCGATGCACATTCAACGTGTTGGAGGAACCGTTTCGCTAGTCTCACCTTCCTCGCAAATGTCATCCCCTATTTTAAATGAAAGCCATGATTCTATGCCACAATCACCACCGCTATTTCCACTAGAAGAGCAAGAGCAATTGTCGGGTGTAGTGGCACCCCGTCGAAAGCGCAAAAAGTGTGATAATGGCAACGAAGAATTTCGTGAGGCGTTGGAGTTGTACAAAAATGTTTGCAAAGTACAGCTGGCACCGAAATGCAGCGAAACCTTGCGAGCTTTTGGGCAGATGATTGTTGCCACCATTGGCGAAATGAGTGCTGAGAAGCAAATCAAAGCCATTCAGCTTGTGACGAATACAGTAATGGCTCTTAAATTGGAGCATAAGGCAGAAGTTTCGCCGTAGACTCCAAATTCACAATCTTCACACATTCGGAATGTGTATCTTCATTTAACAGTATGTATGTACATACATACGTACGTACAGTGGTCCACAAAATTATAGGAAATTAATATACGGCCAGTTTTGAATATTTGTCTTTTGTTTATTTAATGTTTATTATTCTTTTTTTAAGTCTAGCTGGTTGTACAACAAACACCATATAAATTAGCATCTCAAGCTTTGTACAAAAATTATGAAAATTCTGCAAAATTTCGCCAAAACTTTAAACTTTTTTATCAGAATCTTTAGACAAAATTTTTGTATGCAGTTTTGTGGCCCATTTAATTGGAGTTTAATGAAGTGCAAGTTTTAAGTTGGAGAAAATCCCGTTGTTTTTTGATAATTTTTTTGGATGAAAGTGTTTCATTAAATAAACAAAAGACAAATATTCAAAACTGACCAAAATATTGCACTCCTATAATTTTGTAGACAACTGCATGTAGATGTTTAATTGGATTACTTTAAGTTTATACTTTTGTACTATATGAAATTTTACTAAGAGGCATTTTGGTTTTTAACCGACTTCCAAAAAAGGAGGAGGTTATCAGTTCGTCGGAATATTTTTTTTTTTTTTTTATGTATGTTACCGCATAACTTTGGACCACGTCAACCGATTTCGATAATTCTTTTTGTCTCAGAGGTGGTCCCATACTAATCTGGTTAGGATACGATCAGTGGATCATGAGATATACATATATATTTTTTTTTTATATGGGAGTTGAAGTCGGTTTTTTTTTTGCTAAAAATTACTTGTTGTTATTTAATACTGAATAGTTTGACCCTACGCGGGGTGGAGCCCGAAGCATTATTATGCCTTACATTTTAGAATTTAAGATACTGTTGCTTTGCAACAAAGCGCTTTGAAATGGATCTCTTTTTTTGTTTTGTTCATTAATAATAAGTCAATGTTAGTTACCGGTTTGGTGCTTTTTGAAAAAATAGAATAAACATTTTTAATGCAGTGTTTGATTTAATTGAAACGGAACAGCCCCTTGGTTTATAAAGTAATCTGCTAAAGTATCTCTTAAGCGGAATGCAATTAAGGATGCGTTGCGTCGAGACGACGTGATGGACGGTAACGGGCCTCCAGGATCTGCCAAATCAATTCGCCATGTTTGTGCACTTTCCTCGGTATCAGCGTAGCCGTTTGGACAATACCAACGCTTCTGGTCATTCAACATCACAAAATTGTGAAGCAGCAGACAACCCAGTACAATTTTTTCACAGTTTTCCGGACTGCACTCAATTGTACTGCGTAGCACCCGCCAACGGGCAGTTAGTATGCCAAAGGCGTTCTAAATTACCCGGCGTGCTCGTGACAAGCGATAATTAAACACGGTTTTTGTTCGGTTTAAACCTAAACCGGGATATGGCCTCATTAAATTGGGTTTTAGCGGAAATACATGCGGTGATCCATCATATAATCGTGTGCTTGGCGGTAATGGCAGCTGATTTGCCAAGAGTGATCGTCCAAATGAAGTATGTTGGAAAACTCCTATAAATAGGAACAAAGTTCATAAATACATGTTACAAGATTTCAAAGCTTTTATGTAGTATTAAATTTTACCTCCGTCACTCTGGCTTCCATAACTTCCAACACTTGCCCATGTGAACGTATATTTTGCATCACAAGTCGCCATTAAAATAATACTGTAGAACTTTTTGTAGTTATAGAACATGGAGCCGGAATTGTTAGGGCAAGTAATGGCAACATGTTTGCCATCAATTGCTCCGACACAATTCGGCATGTTCCACAATTTTTTGAAATCTTCGCTAATTTGTTGGTATTGAGTAGTACTCGGCTCACTCAGGTAAGCAGAAGACAATGTCCCCCACAATACCTCGCATGTTTCGAAAACAATCGCACGTATTGTAGATTCACCCAGTTTATACATGGACCCAATTATTTCGAAGGAAGTCCCATGTGCAAGATACCTACAGATTAAAAGGAGTTGTTTATAAAACGAACGTTCCTTCATAACTCACTTACATAAGTGTAATTGCGAGCCGCTCTTCACATCCAATTTGCTGTTTGGGTTTTTGTAAAAAAGAGCCAACTAAATTCAGCAGTAAGTCGAATACTTTGCGCGTCATCCTGGTCTCGATGAAAAACTTTTCCTCATCGTACATCTTCTTTTTTAAAAAAACTTTTTTAAAACATCCATTTGGTATTCGGTCACGATTTATTGGGCGAATCGCCCACCGTCGAACTTGTCGACGCTGCTTAGAATTTTTGAAGGCTCGGCACATATTTAAAAATGCTAAATTCAAAAATAAATTACGCTCCATGCTTTCGAAATAAATCAATTGGCAAATGGCACTATAATATATTGTTTACATTTTCATAAGGTTGGTAGTACTGCTAAATTTGGTAGTATGTGGAGCATAATTACCCTAAAGTTTTGTAAAGTTGTGTTACGTTTAAGAAGTTGTGCGAAGTTGTGCGAAAACTCTTTTCGTAGGTTGTGTAATAAGTTGTTGTAATGATTTTCGGCTGTACAAATTTTTCGTGCCCATTCTTTACTTTAACTTAATTAGGAACAAAAAAATGAAATATTACGGTGAAATCTATATATGTACAAAAACTGACATCTCCTTTATTCCGCTAGCTGTAATAAAAACATTTAGGTACCTTGCCAATTTATTACTTATAGAAAAGGCTTTTATTGGTACGCCAGTAAGAATAAATGTGAGACTTTTTTTAGTAATTATTTTAAATTTTGTTATATTAACAAAACCTAACTATATTATAAGGTGTTGAAATGCAACTCTGTCGTCAACTCACATATTCACGCAACCCTGTATTCTTTTTAATATACTTGCTTTTTGACTTTGAATTAATAAACATCATTTTGTGTCTCTATACTAGAAGCGCAATTTTCCAAAGTCTTTTTACTTGGAACTCGAATCACAAAAAGGTAATACATTCAACAGGTTATGGGCCCAGGTGCAAATTCCTGGGGACCAAGTGAAACATATAAAGTAATTCTGTATTGCAATGAGTTCGTCGCTTTTCAATATTGAAAAATTAGATGAGTCTAATTATGACTCGTGGAGTTTGCAGCTCCAAAGTGTCCTGGTGCATCAAGAGTTATGGTCCGTTACGTGCGGAGAAACTGCTCATCCAGCTGAAGGTGCTGATGTGCGACTATAATACTCAGCATTACTCCTATGCAAATAAGCCACGTGAAAAACAGCAAAACAGCGAATGAAGCATGGAAAAGGCTAGAAGAGGTACATCGACCAAAAGGCCCGGTGAGAAAAGTAACATTGTTCAAACAATTACCTGCTACTCGAATGACTGATGGCGATTGCGCCCAGCAATACGTTTGCAAATTTTCGGCAGTTGCGGAAAAACTCGCAGAAATAGGAGTTTGTCTCCAAGAAGATTTGTTCGTAATCATGCTTCTTGCTAGCCTTCCAAAATCTTACGAAAATTTGGTGGTTGCTTTGGAATCACGTGATGAGCTACCATCGCTTAGTGCGGTTAAAATTAAATTAATAGAAGAAGGCGAACGGCGTAAAGCATGCAGTTCGGAGTATGCCGAATGGAGTGCACAGGCATTCATAGCACAAGAAAACACATGCGTAAAAAATAAGTGTTCTGCGAACGCAAAGACATACGACAAAACAAGTGCCGAAATCAAAAGCAATGACAAAAGCAGTGACAAAAACAAACGGTCGAATTTTAAATGCTACAGCTGCGGTAAGAAAGGCCACTTTGCTGCTCAGTGCAAAGAAAAACGACGAGAACATTCGGTACAGCGAAATGTAAAGAAGAATGGTTTGTTTGCTGCAATCAGTGACAGAGTCCTACATGCCGATGCTTGGTGCGTCGACAGCGGAGCTTCTTCACACTTGTGTTGCAATCGCAACATGTTCGACAAGTTCGAGGCATGTGATGAATCAATAATGCTTGCTGGTGAAAATAAAATTACAGCAACAGGCAAAGGGGTTGTGCGCTTGAAGACAAAGGAGTTCGACGTCACACTTGTTGATGTTTTGTTCGTGGAAGGTTTACAGTGCAACTTTATGTCAGTTGCAAAGGCAGTAAACAGCTGCTACATCGTTGAGTTCAGAGGAAATAAAGCAGCGATCATGGATAAGCACGGTGGAATTATTTTTAGTGCTAGCAAGGTCAGTGATCTGTATTTATTTTAACCAAATAAAAACAAATTGTACTTTTCGTGGAAAGCGATTGATGACGTGATGAAATGGCATGCGCGTTTTGGCCATTTAAATTTTGCAAGTCTACGGGAGCTGAGTAATAAACAAATGGTGGTTGGATTGACACTCAACGTACCAGCAGATGTCAATTGTGCTTTGTGCATGTCCAGTAAATGCAGTCAGCGTCCGTATAAATAGTAGTGCACAAAATTCTACAGAAAACATACTAGGGCTGGTGCATACCGATGTATGCGGTCCTATCAACAAAGCGTCAATCGGCGGGGCTCGATACATATTGACATTTAATGATGATAAGACACGCTTTATTTTTGTTTATTTTTTGAAACACAAGACGAAGTGTTTGATAAATTCAAACAATTTAAGGCAATGGCAGAACGCCAAACCGGCAAAAAACTGAAGGTCCTAAGAAGCGACAATGGGACAGAATTTGTAAACAACAATTTTGATGAGCAAAAGGTATTTTGCGACAATTGACGGTACCCTATACGCCTCAACAAAACGAGGTAGCAGAGAGGCTAAACCATACGCTCATTGAAATGGCAAGGTGCATGCTGCTCAGTGCAGGTATTGAAGAGTCATTGTGGGCTGAGGCAGTGTATACAGCTGCATATTTGAGAAACCGTTCACCAACTAAGGCATTGGGCACGGTAACACCATACGAAGCATGGTACGGTCGCCAAGCCAACAGTAGCACATTTACGAGCATTTGGGTCATTTGCTGTGGCACTCGATAAACGACAACGAGGAAGGGGGGAAGGAGTACACCATGGTTGGTTACTCTGATACGGCAAAGGCGTACAGATTGTATGATCGCGAAACGAAGCGCTTAATTGTAAGCAGGGACGTGTACTTCATCGAATATACAGAATGCAGGCAGTATTCCGAGTCGACTCATGAGTCATGCAGCAGCGATAGAGAATGTTATAGCGAATGTTGATACAAATACAAGTGAAGCCGGTGTCGAAGTTCTTGGCAATGCGCAACAGGAAATAAGTGTGGTTGATCAAGTTCAAAGCGATGTGGATCCAAGTGGTTCGCAGTCTGACAGAAGCGAAGATGATTTTGAATCTGCAGATGAGGAGCCAGGTGTAGCAAAGCGCGGTCCAGGCAGACCTAAGCTAGTTCGTTCTGGAGGGTGTGGTAGACCAAAAAAGGTATACAATTATTTAAGCATGATGGCAACAGGTGATGTCAAAGTACCTGTGACAGTAGACGAAGCTCTTACAAGTGAATTGGCAGAACATTGGTACAACGCAATGCGGGTCGAGTATGGCTCGTTGTTAA
>NW_016158070.1:134489-152595 GCF_001687245.7 Rhagoletis zephyria | reverse complement strand
CGCAACTGCTCATAAGGTAAATTTCAAAGAGCCATGAGGCTACTAATCTTATCATTTCAACTCGTCAGCGTTAGGCATTCGCCATGCCAATTATTCTATTATTAAAATTCTATTTATTTCATGATTGAATTAGTTTTAAATTTAAATATTGCTACTTCCTACTTGAATCAAAATGTTGAGTGTCTGGCGCTGATTGATGGGCGAACAGAAGAAGGTGTGAGGTATATGCATATATACATACACACACGGATCTCTATGTTCTCTACAGATCCGTATGTACTATTTAAATTTAAAGAAATAAAAAAACTTTAAAAGTTTAGTTATTGGGGTAATTTATGTCGCTCTCAATAAATTTTTGCAATAATCTTATCAACCGTTGTGTTAAAGTACGGAGTTCTTACGATTTTTTGCGGATTACATATTGAAAACAAGGTTGGTCTACTTTTTTAACCCATCAACTCGAACCAGAACGGGCCTTTTTGACCCACTGTTGAAAAAAATGGCTTATAGTTGGTTAAAATTTTCTACTAAAATATGAAGCGCCAAATTTTTCTAAGGAGAACCGAATGTAATGAAAAATAATACTAATGTTTACCATAAAGAGGGAACTGTAACCCTGTGTAGAAAACATTGCGATGCGAGGGAGCAAAACAACCACTAAGGAATGCTAACGTAATCTTCACACGGCCACCTAGGGCTTGTATACGTATGTGAGACCCCAGAATAAAATAACTTTCGAATGTAAATATTAGCAAAAAATGTGTTTGTTTAAAATATTAAAAAAATACATAGAAAAATCAGCTTGTGAAGAAACCCAGTTCCGCCGCAGGGATTCCGATTGAGCGCACCAGTGGTTTTATTAAAGAGAATAGAAAGTATGTAAAAACGCAATTGGATTAATATTTTGTAATGTTTATTGGCGTCCAATTATTTAAAACAACTAAGAATATTTGCTTCTCGTGACAATCAGATTACCTGTAGTGAAGAGGCCTGGTAGCTGCGATGCTTCCGCTTTAATCTTCCAAAAAGAAGTGAAGTAAAGGATTTACCAAATTTTACTTTAGACCGCCGGACAGTTAGCTACCACTTCAAGGGGAAACTTAACGAAAGTTCACTGTCCGGCGGGATATAATAGTTAACGGCCGGAATAGTAGTGTTAGCGCGTATATGTATGTGTATGTATGTGTGTCTACAGATGCTCACATTTCGGCGGATCCCTAATTTGTCAGAATATTGGGGCTGGTCATTACTTTGTGGATGGTCTAAACAACTTGTCTTTGTTTTATCTCCAATAATTGAGGAGTTAGATGCAAAGAGGCCGCTTCTATTATAACTGCTTTCTGAGATATTGGCGTTAAAGTTTTTGATGTGTTATAACTTTCTTATTGTTGTAGTAGGTGTATAAAAAAGAAGTAGTAGTGTTGTAGTATTGAAAAGAATTGTCTACTGCGGAAAAAATCGTTATAATTTAGTAATTTAACTGGAATAAACGCTTTCGTCGAAAAATATGTTACCTATGTTTTTTCTGAGTTACGCTATTTTTGGAAAAATAAAGGAGATCATATTCTTGTCCAGTGGCCCAAATTATGCAAAAAAAAGTTAATTTAAAAATGTAATTTTCATTTCGTAAAATTGTCTTTTATACAAGTAGTACTTAGTTTCTTCAAACGATGTATTCAATGTACATACATCATGAAAATTTTATACAAAATTCCTTAGGCGCCGAACGCCGCCGCCGCCGCCGCCGCGCCGATATTTTCGTAACTCGGCGGCGGCGCGTGAGGAATGACAAAAAACGGCGGCGGCCGTGTGTGCATGGATATGAAATGCAGACCTTCGTTTTATTGAGTTTTCTTCTAAGTAATACATACATCCATACATATTCTTATTCTATTTACGTGTGAATATTTTTGGTTTCTTATTAATATCCTTATAATGGCGAATCAAAACATTTAAAAGAAATAAAATATTTATATGTATTGTTTTTTCTGCTTTTCTTTACTCTCAGTCTTCAACAGACGCCCACTTTTCTCATTAGTCAATCTTATCCCCACTAAGTTCCATTTATTAGATATAAAAACTAAACGCAATCATTATAATAAAATAACATGCAGATACACCATTATACTGAAAAGTGTACGCTTGGAATATACTTTAACTACACGTAGGCGTGTATGTAATTTACATATATGTACATACATATATATTACCACCATAATTCATATATTTATGCATATTCCTACATTCCTTCCAACCGAAAAGCATTTGCTTGCATTACTTACATATACATATGTACATATGTATGTATTCTGTATGCATAACAAAATGCATACCCAAAACAAACGCGTAAAATTTCTCCCATACAACGTCGTTGAAAATTTTTCGCGATAAGCTTTTGTGAGTGATCGCGAATGGATTATTTGCAAAATAGAAAATAAGAAGCTGCTAATTGTTTGCACTTTTTGAAATAATGCGTTATTTGGTAATGCATAAAATCATGTTTTCATTTCTTGTCAGTGTCATCAGATACGCACGAATCGTTCGATTTTCAAAAACGAGGTGTCAGATTAAAAAGCTTGACCTGCATATGCAAAACAGAGTTTTTTTTAGAGTTGCCACCTGTTACAAAATTAAACTAAATTATTTAATAAGTTAAATGAATTATTAAAAGATGGGTATCAATCGAAAGGGTATATTTCTTAACTACACGCAGTAGGGTTGCCCCCTGTTTAAAAAACCTTATTCCATTTGAATTGGTAATGGAAATACATAGGTATCACCATATGGGAGTCAGAGGTTTCAGAAGGTTACAAAAAATAAAATTAAATTAAAATAATATTTGTGTCAAACGAAAGGTGTACGACTTCGTATTTGTTGTTTTATTACAATTTGTAAATACATACATTTTCAATGAGTGATTTGTTTTGATTATATTCCTTTTATATTACTGCACTCGATATGCGAATCGATATGCCAAGTTTTATCAATAGTTTCACTGAAATGGCTTTAAATTTAAAAAACGCGGATTTAGTTGATAGCTGGCTATGTGCAAGCCCAACGGAAAAGATATCTGCTGTAAGTGCATTCATAGAAAGCATGGTAGGCAGTTATCAATACGATAAAGAAAAAGTTAAGTGGAAAGTCAGATTTTTTAATAGTGAAATGGAAAATAAGTGGAAGGAGAGTCGACAACGAAAGGAAGTTTTTGAAAAAGCCAATTCAAAATGGCTGAGCTGGAATATCTTATCTGTTCCGACTTTAATGATGTAAGTGCATACATAAAATTCATCAATGATTTAAAAAATAGGGTTAATAACCGTTAAATATTTAGCAACCTAGTACAGTGAAGGTGAAGTTTCATGACGCTTCACGTAGAACTAAAAATCGTAAAGTAGATAATTTACTTCAATTTTATGTTACCAGGCTGATCTGATCTACGTGATTTGTGCAAATAAAAACTAAGTTATTTCACATTCTGGCCCAACGTTTCTTCAGGGGCAATTCCGTTTTATTGAATCTATCACAAACTATAAAATACAAAACACATTATAACCACAAGTTAATATTGAACAGATTGAATTTTAGGACAAACATTTTTTGTTTTTACATTAATACATACATACAAATTGCTGAACACCTAAATTTACGAATCTATACCATCTTTTGTGGTAGCTTTGTCAATACTAAAGGTAAGTTTATAATCATAAACATGAAACATGAACATTGCGGCCGCAATGTTGTCTGTGTCTTCCATTCTGTTCGTAGTCTTTTCTCATCTTTGCATTATTGTGAGGCTCTCTAATGTATATCGGGTTGACTCTCTTTTTTCTTTGTCAATCATTTTTGCGTTTGCGAAATCAGCTGCGTGTCCACTTGTTGTAATATGCTGCAATAATCCTGTACTTTATTTCTTTTCTGATATCTGCTTCATGTTCGCCTAGTCGAATACCTAAAGGCCGCGTATATTGGGACAACTAATATACACTTTTTCGCATTCTTCATTTTCCTTTCCTTTACATTTAATTACATACACAATGTTGCTATGTTGGTGGACATCTACTGGGCACTTTGTTTATGTGTATATGGTTCTGTATTCTTATGGATGCTATTTTTCATAATTTCTTGATTAATTAGCTCCCGTATTAAGTTAGCATTGTAATTATTGCTTATTAAAATTTTGTTTATTTGCTCTATGTCAGAGGTTCCCAAACTTTTTTTCTCGTAGACCCCTTTCAAAAATTTACTGGTCTCGGTAGACCCCCTGCTGATACATTTCGAAATATTCCCAAAGCCCGTAAAAAAATAAAATGTGAAAATTAGATCTAACAATGTAAATTTGCATCGTGCGTGAATTCAAAAACTAAACTCCGAGTGGCCAAAATAAAAGTAAAATATTTTCTTGTGTTCTATTTATAAAAATACTGTATAAACACTTGTGGATTTTAAAAAATAGAGCTCGTAAATACATCAAAATACTCTCTCGCTCGGAAGAGTTATATTTCTTACGACCTCTGCGTTATTTACATTATCTTCACCATAAACTCATCAAATGTTCCCCTCTCTCATGACTTTGCACGTGGAGTATATGTAAAATAGTTTATTTGTGTTAATGGCATCATCTTTATTTTTATCGCTCCGACTTTTAAAGTGAGGCGAAAAATATTTATCACATTTTTAAAACACAAAACTTAAAACATCAAAACGGCTAAGCTTTTACGCCAAAGTTTTAATTCAGAAACAGACAATATAGGTAATAACGAGTTTAAAAAAGTCGATGGCAAATAAACAAGCAAGCAAGAAAAACTGTTCCACCGTCTCATCTTTTTCAAGGCAAGATGGGCAAATGTACTTGTCATTTACGCCCATCACAGTCAGGTGTTTGTTCCGCGTAGTGACCAGTCAGCAGTCCAGCAAGTTGTCTGCAGTGTCGTCTGCTCAGTGAGACCAAAACATTAGATAAACCTTGTGATATTGAAGGCAACATGAGTTTAGCCCACCTGCGTCCCCTCGATGCCTCTCAGTCATTTCTGAGTGAAGTATTCACCCAGTTTCTGATGGTCGCTTCGATTGCCGAAGGTGGGAGTACTAACACTGGTTGCGGACCGAGGAATGCCTGGTCTGAGCCAACTCTGGCCAAATGATCAGATGTCTCATAACCAGGTACTCCAGAGTGACCTGGCACCCAGAGTAAAACAACCTCGTTATGTTCACCAACATATTTTAGTCGAGACTTGCATTGCCGAACTAGTTCGGAAGTACTTAAATAGAGGGCTGGTCAATGCCTTAAGTGCAGCTTGGTTGTCACTGCAGTCACGTAAACTCCTTCCCCTCCACCTATGTTCTACACTTAGTCCATGGCTTTGAGTATTGCAATTACCTCAGCCTGGAAGACCGAAGCATATTCCCCTATAGAAAAGTGAAGCTTATCTCCATTAAACTCGAAAAAGACCGCAGATCATGACCCAGAGTCAGTTTTGAAGTCATCAGTGAAGAATCGACAATGTGTGAGTCCGGTCTCAGCGATGGAATCAAACCAGCATTCAGTTTGAGGGAACTCAGCATTATAGAATCTCTTCAACAAAGGTAATGGTGGCCTACTATCCTGTAGCATTGAAAAGACACAAGTGCTTAAATCTCTGCCGCCAGCAATTTTCGTCGCGCCCCACTCATTGTCATACCAGCATCCGGTGCTTTTTAGTCTACAGGAAAAACACTAACTGACGGTAAGTGCAGCAGTGCCTCAAGAGTACTATACACCACTAAAAAAAATAAAGTTAAATAAAGAGGCTATCAAGAAACCATTTTGGCTCTTTACATCGAAACCAGATAAAACTTCGTGGACCCCTATTTACAACTCATGGACCCCCATATTTTTTTCACATCACCGTGGACCCCCGTCGAGTCTTCCGTGGACCCCTGGGAGTCCACCTGGACCACTTTGGGAATCACTGCTCTATGTTCACGTCATGGAACCGTATGTGACTTACTGTCAAAATTTTGTGGATGAGGTTTTTTTGCTGTGTTTATCTTATATTTAGTTGGTTGCGATGAATAATAATTTATCAGGCGTGTAGAAGAAGTTGGTTTAGAGTACCAGTCAAGTAAGATATTGTGGTTTTCCCTATGTATGCAAACGTCAATGAAAGAAATTTTTGAACTTTACTCTATTTCCGTCGTAAATTGAAGTTTGCTGTGATATTTGTTTAAAGTCCCTAGAATGATATTCGCGTCATTACGTTTAATTATATCGAAGATGTCGTCCACATATTTGGTTATACATTTTATGTCAATATTGAATTTTTCCTTGAGCTCTGAGATGGCATTGTCCAGTAGGTTGTCCATAATTAGGTCAGCTATTGTTGGGGAAATAGGACAATTTATAACAGGGTACCATAAAAGAAGAAACAATAGGACGAAGAGGAACATCGCGCTTATGAATTTTTGGCAATGCATAAAGTCTGGGCGCTGCACAGTGGCCAATTTTTGGAAAACCCTGGCCAAAAGTCCGAAAAAAAATTGGTGCATTCGTATGCATAACCATCTTATATTGTTAGGAGGGCTCTATTGTGTATCGTTATGAAACAACAAGTCGATTCTCTTAAGGCATTTAGCGTTACAGGAGATCGAAGTGACTGTTGCTAGCAATTCGCTCTAAACTTTTTGTAAATTAGAGTTTTCGTCGTTGTTAAAATCGTGGTATTATCCTAAAAAAAAATAACAGTTTTCAAGTATCCGCTCATGGACATTGTAATCTAGAGTATGTAAAACATGTTTTTTCATTGTCACGCCATCTAAAAACTGACGTAAGACGTAGATATTCACGGATTGATTTTTTTGTTTACTCATTATGATGGATTAGGGAAATAGTTACGAGAGTGGTCGAGATAGGCAGTCTAATTTTCTTTTTCATATATATTGAAGTTTTCCCATCCACCTTGGTTAAAGCCACCTGCCACAAGCCGCCACTGTAGTTTGAACATCAGTTTTTATACGCGATTCTTAATTTTTTTGTGTTTAAAAGATTTAAATTATGTAAAAAATTATTTCTGTCAAGATTTTGATGTTTTAAAGATTGGATGTTTTTAGAATTTAAATGATGTCAGAAAGTACTACTATATTAGAGTGCTCATACAATTGGGCAACTTTCCGAAGAAGCCCAAGAGTCAAGGAATAAGGATATTAAAAAATATCGGCTGCTTGTATCCTCGGACCCGGTCATTTCAAGTTTACGTTTAAACCCACCAAAACAAAATCATAAACTGTCGTCAGATGCCATTAAATTATTATCAACTGTTGTAAATGCGGATGCGGAATTGCCATCAGAAAATATAGATATGAGCTTGGATACTTCAGATGACTGTGAGTCTGACGGTGTATAAAATTCTTATCTTAAAAATATATTCCTGTACCAACAAATATGTATGTCTTGTTTATTGATTCATTCAAAATCCCGCAGTTCCCGTGTAAATTTGAACATCAAGATTTTTAGAAACAAACATTAAGACCTCCTTAGTATTTGTCCGAGCTTCTCTTCCGATTTGTGGCGTGCGCCTTGATGTTGGCGTACAAAGGGGGGGGACCAACAGTTTTACGCCGAATCCGAACGAGGATTTTATTTTTATGAGAAGCTGAATACACTCGGGAGTTTGCCATTGCCTGCCAAAGGGCGACTTTATTGCAAACAACTTGTTTGTTTCTTATTTTTTTATGTTGGTCGGAAACTGGGCTTGAACCCAGGCCCTGCGGAATGTACGCTATTGCTAACCGCTACANGCAGAAATACACTCGGAGGTTTGCCATTGCCTGCCGAGGGACGACCGCTGTTAAGAAAAAACCTTTTTTCTATATTTTTGCGATGTTGCTTTGACCAGGGTTTGAACCCAGGCATTGTGGAGTGGAAGCGCGCACTGCTTACCACTACACCACAGCGGCCGACTTAACTACCTTAGTTTTGCTAAAAATCTGATTATTTTAAGCGTACACAGCAGCCATTATGGATCCGCCATTTTGAATTTCGAAATTATGTGGTGAAATTTAAAACCAGCAACCAAAATAAAGACGAATACACAAGGTTTGATTACAATTGTACCACGCTTCGACTTTTGGCCAGCTTTTTCGAAAAATTGGCCACTGTGCGTCGGGGCAACTTCGAGCTCGCGAAAGGGCTAGGCGAGAGAAGTTATACGGTGTTTACATGAGGCAACTTTTAGTTGAAAGCAACCAACGCCTGATGTGAGCGGCCTTTCAGCCAACTTTTGATTCAACTAATCGCCTCTAAAATTTCCTGGAAAATCGCCTGCTGTGAACACCGTTTGATATTAACCACTAAACACTTGATATTAACCACTAAACACTTCCCAGCAAAAACTTTAAACTTGTTGTAAAGTTGGAGGTAATCGAATAAATGTTAAATTTCTTGCCTTTGTATTACATGTAATGCAATGGATAAGCGAAAATTGTTTTGAGGCGACTTGTATTGCGTTACTCCATTGAAACAAAGATAAGTACTTTCCAAAAAGTCTAAAGGTTTTGCTGGGTTGCTATCGAGTAAAAATTCGTGTATGTATGTGTACTTTTGCGTCAACTGAGCCAGTGTGGCATCAGGACCATGGTTGCCACAATTGGTAACTTTCTACCAAAATTGGTAACTTAAACGGTTTGGTAACTTGGTAACCTTTATTTCATTTTGGTAACTTTTGCACCTAAACATCTATTTGCATTACTAGAAAGAAATTAATTATGTTTCGAATGTGCGTAATTATAAAAACCCTTCGAGTTTCAGTGGCAGCACTACTGACACTTTTACAAAATTACTTCGATTAAATTAGAGTCATCTCATATTCGGATACTGGAAATATTTAAATTACAGTGGCAGCACCAAGGGCTGCACTTTTAAAACAACTTTCGAATTTTTGCGATAAATTTTGAATTCTACCCTCGCACATATTAATACTGGGCATCTGGCAATTTTTGGTAAGGTCCATAAATTGTTTTGATTATTCCGGCAAAAAAAATGTCGCGTGCTTTTTACCAGACCCATCTACCGACATGTATTTCGACACCTACCGACATATATTTCGACGTACAGTAGATTATGAAAAACCGAAAAAATAGCAAAAAAATTAGCAATTTACTCGAAATTTTGTACGAGTCAAACGAACGGTTAAAAGCACCCGCCACTTTTTTTGTGTGCCGGTGCTATTATTCCGTGAGTCGCAGGTACAAGTATCGGCACATTCCGAACGAAAAATTACACTGAACATGGCACAACGCCGAAACCGGTTTGTCTCCAAACCAAATTTGACAAGAGATGATGGAAAATCGTTCCACATTACATCGTACTCCTACCCTGTCGGAAACACCAACAACGAAAATGAGAATAACCGCACATGCAGTAATTAATTGATAGAAACATATTTTCTAATAAAAAAAAATATTATAATTGTCAATAGCATTTTCAATCTTGATAATTTATCAAGAAAATAGATTTAAGCTTCTGTGCTAGAACAGGGAGCTCTTGATAAATAATCAAAAATTGACAAATTATAAAAATATTGAATTTATTAAGTGCACAGAACTGGGCTGTAAGTATATACATATTTGTTATGAAATATAGCAGTGTTATTCAGTATATTTTTTTCTCACTGAAGAAGTGAAGATTTTGGCAGTGAAGATTTGGTAACTTCTGGTAACTTTTCTTAAGAGATTTTGGTAGAAAAAAATGTTGGCGAGTGGCAACCATGATCAGGACACCAGAAAAAGCCTATTTTGCAAAACAAAAGCGCCAAGTTTTTATCATCGTATAACATTTTTTTCTGATTTTTTGTTAAATAGCAAAACTTTAAAAACATATATTCAGTTCTTCCCACTCATAGTAAATGTCATACATTTTGCAAACAATTTTTCGTAAAGGAGAGAGAGAACTGATTATGTAAGATTGTTAGTGCCACAAAATTTACTGACAAAAGTAATTGAGACTTTAACTCGTTCGAAAAAATTGCGTCGATGCCATTCAAAAACACTTTATGCTTAAAATTTGTTTGGGAAGTTCATATAAATATTAATATGATATTAATATAATTGTTCAAACAAAGAAATAAATAAAAATTGTCCGTTATAACATCAAACGTACCGAGTACATGACTTCTTTTAACAAGTTCTTTGAGTGAGTATCTTTTCGATTAACCCTGTCCTTAACTTTAATTTATATTCTGAGAAAACAAAGTTTGGTGATAGATGCGCTATTGTGTGTAATGTATACATATATATTTTTCTTTTAAAGCACAAGTTCTAATTGGCGAGGAGATCGATTTTTGGTTGTTACATAAGATTTACAAACTTCTTTCCCACGACGGCCGGATCTACGTACCGGAATGACTCGGGTTTTACCCGACTAAGGGCTGTTGTCCGGACGATCTAAGCCCGGTTAGGTAGGCGAAATCCCTATAAAGTTTTACATCCATAGAGCTACATCTGCTTCGCATACTTCTGCTCAGGGCTGACATAGAGTCAAACCCTGGGCCAGAAACCTACATCTGATGCGTGTGCCAGAGACGACTTCACCATAACTCCATCTCCGTCAGGTGCAACGCCACCTCCTAGTTTGTTCAGGTCTTATGACTCGAAGGCTGTGGACCACCTCATTCGTGCCCCTTGCTGCTCACACCGAGCTGCCTCCACCAGACCAAAACAGAGTCCGCCTGTGCAACTCAACACAACCACAAATATGTGATGTATTACATCATTGTATACAATACAATAGACAGCACCACAGACACAACAGCACCACCACCCACACGCGGCGTGTGACACACCGCCGCCAACAACTCTTGGTTCTCCCGACAATCTGCTCGGTGTGTCAGTCCAGGATGTTCCGTAACGTGACATCAGTCAGGTGTAACACTTGCCTTGGCTGGTGCTACTTTAGGGTATGTTCAGGAGCTTGCACCACGCGAGATTGGACGAGGGACTATGAGGGTCCGTTGACTGTTGAATTGCGCCGGATACAACGTGCACCGTCGAGATCCGTGTTGTGTGGACTATTGTTTTTATCTCCTTTGGGGCTGCTGTTCGCGGGCGCGGTTATTCGCGGGCAGTTTATATAAACTGAGCTGATTGAAGTTATTTTCATTCCTAGTCACTAATATTTTAATAAATAAATAATCTTTTCAATGCTCAAGTGTGATTTGCATTTATTAAATGTATATTATATCATTTCTTAACAATCAAAAAAGCGTTTACTAATTTCGCTGTTTCTCTTTAACAAAGTGACAGCAGAAGGGTGCTACCAGAGGTAAGAAAATCGCAGGCAGTTTTTTTCATAACGACCTCGATAACATAACGCAATATATCGTCACCTGGAACGCAAAAAGACGTAACAATCATCATCGTTAAAATGCAAACAGTCATAACTAGGGCTCGGAATCCGATGCAAATGCATGTTTTTACAGTTCGTCTTCAAATGGAAATGGTTACGTTAGCTTTACGAATCATGAAATTTCCTTTAAAATGGCATTCAATCGTCAGTGCATATTTTGCAGTAAATGCATGATTTTGCATATTTTTCAAAAATACCAGCAAAAATGTGCTAATTTGAAATTTGAAATTGCGAAATCAAATAAAAGCGCAGCTTACTAAGTATACAAGTCCGTCCAATGAAGTACATGAGATGTGAAAGCAAACCAAGTAAAGGGAGGCTATACCTCCAGAATTTTTACGGAGATGCACATTAGGTATTGCAAATTGCATCCAGGAACTAAAAAAAAAGCAGAAGTATACTAAACATTGTGTTAATAATTTTTTTTTGTGAAACTTGTTAAAAAGTTATTAAAAATATATGAGTGCAAAACTGTAACATTTGCATTAATTTACATTTTTGTCTGCTGGTTTTAATATTGTTGTTGGATTGACTTAAAATCATTATGAGAGAGGAAGTACAGGTGTACCAATAAGAACATAAAACAAAAGTATGAAAGTCGTTTTAACTTGGAACGATAGCGATGGCTGAAGTAAAAAGTGTTACACCATGTTACACTTTTGTCCGTCACTGTAAACCGACCAAACATTAATCTGAACCACTATTAAAGTGTCAATGTTTCTATTTACACAAGATTGTAACTGTCTGCTTGGAAATAAAAAAATTTTATACATAAATTTGTATTGGTTTTTGAAGTGAATTGTTTTGGCTATTTTCTTGTTAAAATACATGTGTTATTTATTTTTGTACCGGCAATAAAATATTGGGAAAATGTTTTTAATTGCATATTTTATTTGTTTATAGCGCACATTTTTGAATTTTGAGTGCATATTATATGCGCATATTTTCGATTAGTGCATGAGATTCCGAGCCCTAGTCATAACTAATAAAAATTCAAAATTCACTTTTTGATTTATATGATGGATTTCATCGAATTACAGCTCCCCACATCATTTAATGAAAAAAAAATGTAAATATTAGTAACGACTTTTTCCATTTCATTTACGATGTTACGTCTTTTTGCATTCAGGTGACGATATGAAATATATGCTTTTCAAATTAAACCCTAAAACGAACGCCCCTTTGAATATAAATTTTTACAAAAAATGTTATTTCCCTTTGAATATCCATTTGCATAAGAAATATTATACACCATTGATAAAAAAGAGGGTCCCCGTCAAACACAATTACATAATGACATGGATCCATGAATGAGCTCATTATTATATATCAGAAATATAAACGCAATCAAAATTTAATTCCATTCATTTGATTGTAAAATAGAAACGTGAATCAGTTTCCTATTATTAAAGTTTTGTTGATATAGGAGTTTTTCAAATAATTACTAAAAAATTCTTTTACATTTATTCCACTGGTTTACAGCAAAAATTTTGTATGGATGCCACTATCCAATTCCTATGTAGAATTGCTCAGTGATTCCGAAAATCGAGTTCATTTTTTTCCTATGGATACGTTTTCGAGATATTTGCAATTTACCGTTATTCAGCTAAAAGCACGTGCATATATCTTACAAACCAATTCAAAAATCTTAATATAAAATACGGCAAATGAAAGCCAATGAAATTTTCCATAAACCCGTGTACACCACTCTCCGATAGGGCTTATAGTTTCAATGGGATATCTGTAAAAAAACTGCAACAAACTTACAGTGGACTTTATTTTGACTATGACTAAGGGCCAATCTTTTTCATCCTATTTTTAGCTAATTCGAAAAAGTTAAAATAAATTAAGTTAGGGAACTTCCTTTTCTTCTTAAAAGGAATCGCTATATCTATAAACTATTTTATACTTTTTAGTTCTTGTTGTAATAAAAGCGTGTTTTTAGTTTTTTAACTATAATTTTATTTTCTACTTTATAGTCATTTGAAATATTGCAATTAATATTATACTGTATGTATATTTCTCATTCTGTCCATTTCTTTCAATGCATCGTTATTGCATGGCTTCTTTCCAGTCAGTTTCGAGTTATCCAATTCCTCTGTCTGAAGTCCTTCTTGAAGTAGGCTTGACCTTTTGCGAACAGCTTTGATCCTAGGTATACGACAGCGTAGTCCACAGTAATACTTGCATCTTATGCACTGTTGATGCCCATGATAGAATTACTGGCAGTATTCTCCTTTCAGCGGTTCGGTAACTTAACTTTGCCGGGAACTGTATTGACTTTGGCTGTATTGCCTTCATTTCCAAAGTTTACACGTATTGATGGTAAATCTTCTGCATACATTTGATCTCGTCTAAAATTTGGCCAAAGCGGAGCACAGATGCCGATTTTTTAGTTATATAGACTCACGCACCACATAACTGCCAACATTTTTTGTGTAGTTATTTCTTTTCATGTAAGCAATATGCATTCTAAATGTGAACTTAATCGGATCATAAATACGGTGTTTCCCAATATCTCGACTCCTGCGCCACCTATCGGCAATTTTTTGTGGATTTATTTCTTTTCATACAAGTAATATATGTTCTAAATATGAACCACAGCAAACTATTAATGCGGGTTTTACAAATATCTCGACTCCTGCGCCACCAGCGGACTAAGTCATCTTTTATATTGCACTGCCCTCGAGTTCTGAGCTAAGTTTAAAGTTTCAAGTCTGTAGCTCATCGGGAAGTTGGTTAAATATTGATTGCAAAGTTCCAGGACATACATACATACATACAAGTGTTACAAGTTAAATAAAAGCTTGTAAAAACAAGTAATTTTTAGCAAAAAAAAACCGACTTCAACTCCCATATAAAAAAAAATATATATAATTATCTCATGATCCACTGATCGGATCTCAACCAGATTAGTACGGGACCACCTCTGAGACACTACCTTTCCGATGCAAAATTATCGAAATCGGTCCAAAGTTATGCGGTAACATACATAAAAAAAAAAAAAAAAAAAAATATTCCGACGAACTGATAACCTCCTCCTTTTTTGGAAGTCGGTTAAAAACTAACTCGATTTTCGGAATTACCGGGCTATTCTAGATATAAATTAGATGACATGGGAGACAACTTTTGACTCAACTAATCGCCTCTAAAATTTCCTGGAAAATCGCCTGATGTGAACACCGTATGAGCTGTACGGAGATGGCAACGTATACATATTAACCACTAAACACTTCCCAGCAAAAACTTTAAACTTTTTGGAAAGTACTTATTTTTGTTTCAATGGAGTAACGCAATACAAGTCCCCTCAAGACAATTTTCGCTTATCCATTGCATTACAAGTAATGCAACAACTGTGAAATAATAGATTTTGTTTACCTTTTTTGACATTTTAGAGAACAAAATCAACAACAAAATACACGCAGCTTGTTGTATTTGCCTGAGCGATTTTGCCGAGTTCAACAAAGCACGCCAGTCACTCCTCCATTTTTATTTTAGCGATAATTATTCAAGTGCCACCCAAATAGTCGTCGAATTCAAAGATTCTGATGAATACAATAACATGTTTCTTAGATTTTGTATCTTAATAAGTGCGATAAAGATGCAGAGAATTGTAATAACTGAAATATATTATATATTTTAAAGGATAATATAACGCTTTGTGAAAGAAACTAAACTTAAAAATATTTATTTCTTTTGTGGGGAATTTTAAAATTTGTGTGAGGATATGTGGGTAACTTGGATTTTTTTCTTGGTAATTAAACAAATTGAAAACGGCAACGCAGCTTCAATTGGAAATGGTTAAGTTATCTGTACGAATCATGGAATTTTCTTTAAACTGGCATTCAATCGTTAGTATATAGTTAATTATAATTTTAATTGTTATTAATTTAAATAAATTAAGGTTGTCGTATATTTTAAAATATATGCATCAGGCTTTCCATATATTTTTATTTTTTTTTACAACCATTTAAATATAGTGCGAAATCTCTAGACAAAAAATCCCCTTGACAAAAAAATTGCCGTTGAGGCACTCTGTTCTACCTCTATTAAATCTCAACTAGTGAACGACTATAGGAGAGACCTGCCCTATTTATATGTATCTCTGATCAACACGAAATTACTGAAACTGATTTGGATACGCTTTGAATAAAACTAAGAATAATTGTTTGTGGAGATGATTTGCCTGAATTTCCGTTGATTTTGGAACTGGTTGAACTGCAGAGTGTGAAAGAACGTCCAATGCAATTAACAGCAATGCGATTATGTGTAGGAACTCTTTGTGCACCAAATCAGCCAGTGGAATTTTGAAAGGCAAAAGTTTTGTTTTTAAACAAAGTGTAGTCGAAATCGCACGGCCCTCTGTTGAAAAAGTTGAACAAAAAATGCATTTAATTATGTAAACGTTATCACATCAAAGAAATGTTTCACTTAAGTATATTTGTAATTACCTTAAAAATAGTTATTTGTGACTTTATGGAAAATTTATTTTTATGTTGGTTTTGTTACCGAATCTAAAACTATTTATTTTTTTTTCTAGCAGTGCGCCAAAGGAAACAGAAACGTTCCAAACGTTATCGAAACTTAAATTAATGCTATGCCATAAAGTGTCAGTGTATGTAAAAAAAACCTAATACAGAAATAAAACACAAAACTATCGTCCAGTAAATTTTTTTGTAAATCATTTTCGGGTGTTTCTTAAACACCCACCACTTGAAATGACTAATTTACTGCTAAAATCAAGAAAATTGGGTAATTTCTAGTGCAAACTCATTTGTAGGTTATGGGGAATAAAAATACAGGTAGTAAACAAATGTGCCAGTTACCAAGTGCGAGAAAAAAGGCTGTTCACAACTGTAACTAAATTTTGCGTATTTTATAAAAATCGTGAATTTTCTTGTAATAGTCGTTGAGTGGTCGTTTAAAATAATCTTCTTTACTTCTTCAGAAGAAGAAGACTAAGTGTAAGGGCAACGTGCTCTTAACATTTCTGAAAAATGGTCTTGAGAAAACGCGTAACCAGTGCGTAACTTTTTATTTAATAATAGATTTTCGGTCAGTGATGGATAATTCTTAAGCTGAGATCCCACGATTGCCGCAATACACCTCATTTTATGCCCCAATTGTGTGATTTCACAATAAATTGACTCATGCCTCAATTTGGCCGATATTGTGCTTACTGTGCCCAATCAAATACAACCCGGTTGCGGCAATCGTGTGATGGCTCGATTGGCAATCATGTGTCAATGAAAATTTCAAAATTTCGTGAATATTTAATCTTTTCTTGTGCGGCAATTGAAGTGAACAATACACAACAATATTTAGGCTGTTTAATAGTAATTTACTTTTTTGCTTCCTTGTGTGTCCAAAAATCACTGAAATCAATATCCTTGTTTTCGGAAGTAACATAACTTAATTTAATTTGTATTCAACTTATTATTATACCCGAGCGCACTTGTGCACAAGGATATATAAACTTTGTTCACATTACGGTTGTTTGTAACAGGCAAAACGAATCGAGATAGATATAGACAAATATGTACATAGATGATCATAATGAAAAGAGAAATCGATTAAGCGGTGACTGTATGTCCGTCCGTCCGTCCGTCCGTCTGTGCACACGATAACTCGAGTAAAAAATTTAGATATATTAACGAAACTTGGTACGGTCAATAACCACGCCTACCTCCCATGTAATGGTAGTTTTCAGAAATACGAAAACTGGTATATTCTTGTAACTACTGAAGATTATTCACTCAAAATTGATATTTATTTTAGACGAAAAACAGGAATATTATAAATTTTTGGAAAATGGGCGTATCCACGCCCACATATAATTGCATGTGTATATCTTGGTAACCGCTCCAGCAATTTCTCCCAAACTTGGCACAGTTGTTGGACTTGGTACAACATACCAAATGGCTGAAAATTTTTAAAATCGGTCGCGCCCACATCCCATATAATTTGAAGAAATATGAAATTTTCGATAAATCAGTAAATACTAAAGCTAATTTATTCAAAATTGATGCTTGCAATGATTCTTTAAGGAGGATGATTCTTTAAGGAATACGTTTATGATACAATTTTGGAAAATGGGTGTGGCACCGACCACTTATGATTATATATGTATCTCGGTAACCGTTTTATCAATTTGTACCAAACTCGGTATGGTTATTGTGCTTGCCACATAAATGCAAAACGTTGAAAATTATTGAAATCGGTCTAAATTACGGCCACTTTTCATATAACGGTAAATTTCAAAAATTCTTGAAATTTGTAGATTTCGAAATTTAAGGACGCTAATGTACTCAAAATTGATATTAACAACAATCCCTTGAAAATAAGTAACATTATTTGGAATTTTGGAAAATAGGCGTGATACCGCCCACATATGAGTATATAAGTTTCTATCTATTCTATTTCATACTTTTCATACAAGTAATATATGTTCTAAATATGAACCACAGCAAACTATTAATGCGGGTTTTACAAATATCTCGACTCCTGCGCCACCAGCGGACTAAGTCATCTTTTATATTGCACTGTCCTCGAGTTCTGAGCTAAGTTTAAAGTTTCAAGTCTGTAGCTCATCGGGAAGTTGGTTAAATATTGATTGCAAATTTCCAGGACATACATACATACATACAAGTGTTACAAGTTAAATAAAAGCTTGTAAAAACAAGTAATTTTTAGCAAAAAAAAACCGACTTCAACTCCCATATAAAAAAA
>NW_016158070.1:128233-133638 GCF_001687245.7 Rhagoletis zephyria | reverse complement strand
GGCCGATATTGTGCTTACTGTGCCCAATCAAATACAACCCGGTTGCGGCAATCGTGTGATGGCTCGATTGGCAATCATGTGTCAATGAAAATTTCAAAATTTCGTGAATATTTAATCTTTTCTTGTGCGGCAATTGAAGTGAACAATACACAACAATATTTAGGCTGTTTAATAGTAATTTACTTTTTTGCTTCCTTGTGTGTCCAAAAATCACTGAAATCAATATCCTTGTTTTCGGAAGTAACATAACTTAATTTAATTTGTATTCAACTTATTATTATACCCGAGCGCACTTGTGCACAAGGATATATAAACTTTGTTCACATTACGGTTGTTTGTAACAGGCAAAACGAATCGAGATAGATATAGACAAATATGTACATAGATGATCATAATGAAAAGAGAAATCGATTAAGCGGTGACTGTATGTCCGTCCGTCCGTCCGTCCGTCTGTGCACACGATAACTCGAGTAAAAAATTTAGATATATTAACGAAACTTGGTACGGTCAATAACCACGCCTACCTCCCATGTAATGGTAGTTTTCAGAAATACGAAAACTGGTATATTCTTGTAACTACTGAAGATTATTCACTCAAAATTGATATTTATTTTAGACGAAAAACAGGAATATTATAAATTTTTGGAAAATGGGCGTATCCACGCCCACATATAATTGCATGTGTATATCTTGGTAACCGCTCCAGCAATTTCTCCCAAACTTGGCACAGTTGTTGGACTTGGTACAACATACCAAATGGCTGAAAATTTTTAAAATCGGTCGCGCCCACATCCCATATAATTTGAAGAAATATGAAATTTTCGATAAATCAGTAAATACTAAAGCTAATTTATTCAAAATTGATGCTTGCAATGATTCTTTAAGGAGGATGATTCTTTAAGGAATACGTTTATGATACAATTTTGGAAAATGGGTGTGGCACCGACCACTTATGATTATATATGTATCTCGGTAACCGTTTTATCAATTTGTACCAAACTCGGTATGGTTATTGTGCTTGCCACATAAAAGCAAAACGTTGAAAATTATTGAAATCGGTCTAAATTACGGCCACTTTTCATATAACGGTAAATTTCAAAAATTCTTGAAATTTGTAGATTTCGAAATTTAAGGACGCTAATGTACTCAAAATTGATATTAACAACAATCCCTTGAAAATAAGTAACATTATTTGGAATTTTGGAAAATAGGCGTGATACCGCCCACATATGAGTATATAAGTTTCTATCTATCTGAATGTTCTACCGAAGATGTTTAAAATAGGGGTAATACCACTTCTGCTTACCACGGTAGTTTTCGGAAAGGTGAAAAACATAAAAATATTTAATACTTGCGTCGGGTAGTTAATGTATCGGTGTGTAGCAGGACAACGGCTGCCCGGGCTTACTAGTATAATTATAAAATCTCCTTCCAAACATAAATTATATAAATTCACAACTTTAGTTTAAACATACATAATTATTTTGTACCAATTTTACTTGTAATTAATAAAAAAATCTCTACGTAACAAAATTAAAAAGAAAACTCTTGCAACTTGAACTCCACATATCTAGCACTTTGCAGTTTTCGTCGAAAAATAAAAAACTGTACACTCAAACTTCTAAATAAATGCGTCAGTTTTCATTGGACCCAAGTTTTACCTTCTTCGCTTTCAAACAACAACAAATATGCATGAAATGAGCTCACACTATACAAATTAGATGAAATTTCCTTTATTTTAAGAATACGCCACAACAAAGAACAAAACAGAATTTAGAAGTCAGCGCAAAATCTTATAGTCACGATTGCCGCATGCTAGAACAACCGTGTGATAAGTTTGGGGCAATTATTGCCACTACATAGCTTTTCACCAACTTGCGGCAATCAATAAAAATTGTTCCAGATTGGTGCATTTGCGACAATCATGTGATCTCAGCTTTACTAATATAAATTGGAATGGTTTGTTTGTTACGCTTTAACTACTCAACTGATCATAATGAAAGTTCGCACACTGGTGTCATTTAGGACACCGTATAAAATAGGATAGATTTTAGCTCGATTAGACAAAGGGGCTTGGATCCTCCCATACAATCGGAATTTTTCATACTGCATCCTCCGGGAGTATTTGTGGTAGATTACTGGAACTTGGTATGGAGATATGTATATGAAATAGTGTTGGGAAGTATCGAGTACTTATGAAAATCGAGTTCTTTGGTAACGATACTTTTAAGGATCGGGTATTTTTCAGAGTACTGAGTACTTTCTTGAAATATACACATGTTGGTAACATTTCAATTCTCAGTGTAGAAATCTCACAAGCTGGCAGTATTTTATTCAAATTAATATATGATTCCCAAATTACGTCAAATGAATGGCTAACTGTACTGGGTACAAGTATTGTACTTGAAAATTATTGAAGCTGCAAATTGAGAAATTTCTGAATAGATATAAATAAAATATAAAAAATATATAGATATAAATAAAACACAGTACTTTTAAAGTCTATTCGACACTTAATACTGCGTACTTTGAATTGATCCTGAGTAAATGTATCAAAGCGATTATTGGAACAGAGTATTTTTGAGTACTGAGTACTTTCAAGTTCTTCTGTGAGTACTGAGTTCTTTGGAGTACTTAGGATCGGTACTTTTAAAAATCGGGTACTATCGATCCTTTTGAGAATCAAGTTCTGAGTATTTTTGTATCGATACTGCCCAACACTAACATGAAATCAATACTATACTCATGGAAAAAATGTGGTTTACTGAAAAAGACCTCGTGGCACCTCCCATACAGTCTGAATTTTATATTCTACCGTCTGTTAAAAGATTAACTCCGATTGAAAATATTTGATAAACTAAATGAATTATTACAATATGGATGTCAATCGAGTCGTTGTATTCCAGAAATGGTGATTCTTAGGAGAAAAGCGACATAAACATTTTTAGAGATAATTGCATGATCTACACTTTTGATGTGTTTTGGAACGAATTTCCGTCATCCCTTGTCGAATTTGGTTTGGAGACAAACCATCTTCAGTGTCATTTTTCGTTCTGGATAATTTTTGTTGGTTGCTCGTATTTATACTCCTTATTAACTACCTCTTTTCCTTTTGTTAGGTACGTCTTCCCTTTTGTCTAATCTGGTAAACATTAATTTACGTAACCTTTGATCTTGAATATTTTTGTACAGATCTGTGATCGATGATGACTTTTCACATTTCATTTTTAGTAGTAGTAGATCGTATCATTCGTACCAATTTTCAGCTTTATGCGGATTATTGCAACCTTGAAAATCTAACTTGACTTGAATAATTTTAAAGATATGGTTTAAATAGTGTAGTAATTAAGAAATATTAGTTACACGGGTTATAATGTACTTCAATTAGGTTGACAAGTGATAAATTATGAAAACAAAAATTGTGCTATTTGGAAAAAAATGATTAAAAAAATCGCCATCTCAAAAGATTTCCACATACATATCTGTGTTCGTAGGGAAAAGTTTCTTATGTCGAAAGGCTGGCTTTAGTATAAATCGGCATTCGCAGCATACGATTGCGAATGACTCACCGGCGCTGAGCCGTTGAACAACTTTTGGCAAATAAACGTGCAAGAAATAGTTCCAATACTAGCAAGTCCATATTCTTGTTAAGTCTCATCCAAAAATTCCTTGTCGTTAAAGGAGTAAAGGGAATGCCGCATTATACTAAAGCCAGGCTTTCGACATAAGTTCCTTTTCCATACGAACACGTAAAAACGTAAGCAAACGTCAAGCTGTGAAGTTGTACTTTATTGTGCTCTGATTTTGGCTTTCTACTTACTAAGTTCATTGTGCTAATTCTGTGTTAAAGTAGTGATAAAAAGTGCTTATGAGCATCAGAGTGTGAAATAATTGAAGCTAAGTGAAAGTTATTGGCTTTATATTAAAGTAAATTTAATTAAATTTCACTAGCATACATTCTAATTTTGCCGAGTCATTTGTTGCTATCATTGTTGTTGTATCCTTCGTAGTTAACTTTCATTTTGTTTTTGCACATTTGTTCTACTCTTTTTGTTTACTTCTTCTAGTAATTCTTGTCACAGCTGTTTGCGTTGCGTTTATTAAGAAGAATTGGCCTAACTAAGGTTGTAAACAGGGTTTTAGTGATATAAGGGTCACAAAATTCTTTTGACCATCGTTTCACAAATGCAAGTACACCTTTAGCCTTGTTGACTGTCACATTAATATGAAGATTAAAATTAAGCTTAGGATCCATTGTGATACCAAGGTCCACAAAATTGTATACCTGTTCCAGGTTATGGTTACCTATTGTATAAGAAGTGGGATGAACAGCTCTTCGCGAGAAGCTCATTACTTTACATTTCTTAAGATTTAGAGGCATAAGATTTACTTGACACCAGTAAGCCATGCTGTCTAAGTCTGATTGTAGCAAAGACCTTTCTTTAATTGAAACGTACGATTTATAAAGCTTTACATAATCTGCATACATTAAAATTTTGGAAAATTGTATATCTGTAGAAATATCGTTTAAAAAAAGCAAGAACAGAACCGGGCCTAGGTGGCTATCTTGAGGGACTCCTGAAGTAACATCAATGACGTCAGAGATAGTATTTTTAAACATTACCCTTTGTGATCTATCATAGAGGTATGAAGAGATCCAACGTAGAAAATTAGGTGGAAGACCAAGAAGATCAAGTTTGTAGATGAGCAACGAGTGGCACACTTTGTCAAATGCTTTACTGAAGTCAGTATATATAACATCAACAGTTTTGCTTTCACTAAATGCTTTTGAGATGTAGGATGTTAATTCGAGTAAATTTGTAGAAGTTGATTTGCCATTGCAAAATCCATGTTGACTATATGAAATGCTAGAAGAGATAGAATGCGTCAACTGATTTGTTATAATTGCTTCAAATAATTTAAGAATTGCGGAAAGCTTAGCTATTCCCCGGTAGTTCTCCACTGAAGATCTGCTACCGCTTTTATGTAACGGGGTTATGAACGATTCCTTCCATATAGTTGGAAAAACGCCCTCTTTAAGAGATAAATTAAATATCGCTGTTAACGGCTCATAGAGATAATTAGAACAATTTATAAGAATACAAGTATGGATCTGGTCAGGACCATAACTGAAGGACTGCTTTAAGGATTTCAGATAAACTACTACATCATCGGGAGATATTACTGGGATATTTATTGAGTTCATTGGACATAGTTTAAAAGGATAGTCAATGTTAGCATGTGAGTAAATGGAATAATTGGATTTAAAAAACTGAGCGAACATGTTAGAAATCGTTTGATTATCACTAGAGACGGTATTTTGATACTTCATGGCGGAAGGAAACCCACGTACATTTCGCTTGGAGTTTACGAAGTCATAAAATGATTTGGGGTATATATTATAC
>NW_016158070.1:86650-126802 GCF_001687245.7 Rhagoletis zephyria | reverse complement strand
GAATACGGTTCGGTGGTTTGGAATCCAAGGTATCAAATTTACTCAGACAAGATAGAGTCAATTCAAAAACAATTCCTACTTTTTGCTTACAATATAACCTTCCACCTGTACTCTCTCAATAAATGAATCATTAAAATAAAGACATAAAATCGGCTGATGAATTTAGTTCTGTAGCTGAACAGTTTGAGACACTTAACAAACTCCTGACTATCGTGACTCGGCGCAAAAATTGAAAATACTGGTTCCGTACGTCATGCGGACTGCGCCCCTCGTGCGGATGGGCGGGAATGGAGGGTAAAAACCGTTGGGATATTATTATAACACAGATATATGATAAGTCAAATAAAAGCTCTAAGGCGGATTCATCGTTCTAGCTCAGAACTAAAGTTAAATTTTAGTTAACAACTCAAAAGCGCCCAGAACTTTTCTCAGTTCACTGTTTCTTAAAAAGTCTAGTCAGAATATAATAAGTTTGTCTGTGAAGTAGAGCTCCAGCTAAAAATCGAATATCCGGCTATTCGGTTAGTCGACTAGTCGATTAGATATTTTTGTGTCCGCTCACCGTCGAGAAGTTAGAAAATCGACTAACCCAAGTTATTCGAATAGTGTCAGTTTTTCACAATAAAATTATTCGCGCGATTCAGTTTTGCCAATAAGCATAAGTTTAAAAAAATACATAAAAAACAATGTTTACTGAAAAAAAAACAACTAGTAAAAACTCGAAAATAAACGGTTAGTCGACTAGTCGTTTGTGAGCGGTTAACTAAAAAAGTCGAAAAGAAACGGTTAGTCGATTAAGAAAAGTCGAATATTTTTTTAAACAACTTTCGCTATTCGATTAGTCAACTAGTCGACTAAGGCACTCCGCACATTAAGCTCCTAATCACAGTAGTGTAATAGTTTCGGCATACTAAAGTATAAAGCTTTTATGCCGAACCCATGTATTTCAATGAAGCTCTGTAGATTACGATTCAAAATCATGTTTGCGCCTAATCATAAAAGCTCCATGAATCGAAGCGCCCAACATTGTAAGGCGTTTGTAGTTTTGAAATCGTCATTTGTTTATTTTTTGGGTTTGAAATTAAATTTATTTGTCAATTCAATAGAAAATAATTGGAAATGAACGATTTCGTGCTAAAATTCGTGCAAATTGCATTAAACCACAAGCGTTTATGCAATATTTCGGAACAGAAATATTTGCGGAAGTGCGTGTTGCGAAAGAACGGCTAAAAAATTTGTTATGTGTAGTGTTTATTAGCTGGTGACTTATGCAGGGCGTGCAAGTGTGCAGAAGTCGAGTCGTCATTCATTCGTTTCGGTATGATGAAACGATTACTCTACTTCGATTAGGCGCGTAATGTACCGAGAGCTGTACTGTGAGGCACGGTTGCCCCTTACTTCTTTTTTTGTGTACCAAAAACTGTACCAGAATGTAAAAAATGTACAAAAATATATTTTAGCTTTAGATTCAATTATAAAAACACTTTATTGGTGATATAAATAGTTAATAAACCAATTTTCGCGGGTTTTGTGAGCTATTTTATAATGCTGGAACATACCTTCATTAAAACCAATTCTCTTTAAAAAACAGAAATATTTATTATAAACTTTGTTGCCCGAATAAACGCGACCTATGTTTATAGATACATCGTGCCNGATTCAAAAACTGCTATTAATGCTACCTGGTTAAAGTATGTAAATAACCCAAGGATTTGTATCACTAAGAAGCTAAAAATCTTTGATACCTGCTCCAGATCGATAATGTTCTACGGAGCTCAAGTGTGGGGCGTAGAAAAATATGAATCTGTGGAAAAACTCCTGCGTTTTTTCATAAAAAAGGTTATCTTATTGCCCTCCAACATACCGAACTACATGCTACATCTAGAAACAAAGTTACTACCTCAATATGTCCACACGTTACGCTTGCATATGTATTTCATTTTGCGTTGCCTAAAGCTACCACCTAACAGGCTTCCTCGTATTCTTGCGGAAGAATCCATTCGTTTGAATATTGGGTAAAGNAAAAAAAAAAAAAAAAAAAAATATCAAAGTGTCTGAATTTTATATGTTTTGTTTATCCGACTGTCGGCTTATCGTCATCGTCGTATGCTTCTTATTCAATTGCATTGTATAAATTATATCTTTTCACATGAATAATGTATTTAAAATTTGCAATCAGTATTTAGCTCTTAAGATACACTTACTTATGTAATGTCTTTGTAAAGTACACAATTGAATAAAGAAACATCAACTAACTAACTAACTAACATCGTGCTGACCCTATAAAAGTTCTGAGAGGATGTCTCAGATTCTGGACGGAGACGATAATCGCTCCCCGAAATATATAAAAGTCTTAGCCATGGCAGTAATTATCAAATAATTCGCTATAACAAAAATGTTAATTCAACCAAGTCTCAGTTAAGGCTATAATGTCATATTCATGTAGTATTACATTACGATAAAATTGCGAAGATTTAGTGCGCATGCCGCCCACATTATGATAATATAATGAATATGTCTTGTTTAATACATTTAGAGATTGATGGCTGTCTACTACATTAGTTACACGTTTTTTATAATACATTTGTTTTCTGAAAAAAAAAAAACTTAATACAAACGACAATAACGCAAATTTGTGTTATTTCCCAATTGAATGTGTTCGCGCGCCGTGCCGCGTTCGATGTCGTACTCGCGTTCCCCGCCCCCTCCCCTCCTTTCGCAATTATGCACTGGTGGCATTATAACCGTTTAGAAAGAAGAATAATAATAAAATTACACTAGTTCACTTCTGAAACTGCTTTTTAATGTCTAAGCAATGGGAATTATTGCGTATGGTGTTATTGCATGTACCCCACCCATGGTGGAATTATACCAGGTGAAGTAATATTAGAGTGAGAAGAAACATTTTGACACTGCCTTATTTGAAAATTTTTCTATAAAATGTGACTATAAGGCAGCCGAATGTCAGAAAATAAAGTGAGACAGCTGTTTTATTACTTCACTCGTTTATTGCGCCATTCATCCCAAATATTTTTACATAACTATTTCGTACCACATGTTCGCTTCGTCTTCGCAAACGAAATCCGCAGTTCGGAAATAGTGAATCAAGTGATTATAATGCAGAAATTTTAACAGAAGATAAAACTAGTGATGGAGAACTATCGATGGGGATATCGATAGTATCGATAGTTTTATTTTACCGCCACTATCGAGTTTTTCTAAACATTATCGATAGTTGTATATTTTGTTCACAATGTTAGAATTGGATTATAAAATATACATGATTTCATTTTGTTTTACACAAGTTATATGTTGTAAACTTTTTGTTTATACAAAAAATCTCTATGCTTTTTCTAGTTACGAAATGGATTATTTAAGAACAAGATCACTTCCTGGCTGTAAACTAAAAGAAGAAACGAACAGATTTACAGGCGATGAGATCTGTTATATCACTTGGCAAATTCTTCTTGGAACCTAAAAATTTATCTAACCGCTATAGTCTAAAATGACAAAATATTTTTAAGAAATTTTGGTACTGTAAATTTGCAAATTGATCGGTGAAACCGGCCATTAGTATTATATCTCAACATATGTAAAGGCTGGTTTTCACTATGTCATATTTTGACACAACTTTATCTCCTTGTCCCATACCTTCACCAAGGAGAAGTAACCAACTTAGTAGCACATGTACACGACCGAAGGCCTATGCCGATCTAAATCAATCGATAAACCGTGTTTTAGTTCCATTTGACAAAGTACTTTCACTTATTCCATTGAATTTGACATAGTGAGAACCAGCGTTAAGAAAGCTTTCGATAGTATCGAATATTTTGCGCTATCGCTATCGAACCCATCGAATGTATACACCATCGATAGTTTTCCGACACTAGATAAAACTCAAAACAATATTCTCTGTGTTATATGATGCGTTTCATGCAAACATTTTAAGGTTTTCCGACAATTATATTCAACAATTTTTATTGAGCTCTAGGCCGTTTTAAATGAAAAACTATTGTGGACAAGCAACAATAATTTTTATTTTTTTGAAAAAATGTTAGAAGTGATAGCTATTTGAAATATCTCCCCATTTCCTCATCAGACTTCTTTCAGTAGGACTCGAACCGACGATCCCACTGACTCAGCCAGATACCAACGCACTGTGCTAAGTTCGCCCTGTAAATTATTGTTGCTTTTTTCCACTTTTTAATTTTTTGTTAAGCCAACACAATCAAGCGCAGCTATTCCGATCCAATCACACTTGATCATGTGGTTATTGGTTTCGTTGGTTTTTGTTAATAATTCTATTTTTAGAATGTTTTAATTTTTAGGTGTGCTCGTCCTTAAGTTATTGGTTCTTTTATTATTTTATGGCCTTACTAGCAGACCCGGCGAACTTCGTCTCGTCCAAAATTAGATTTTTAATTTAAACATTTTGGTCCAACAGTTTCTCCAACAATCCACATTTACGATTTGTACTGGCACATTCATCGACTAAGAGTATGGTTTGGTGGTCGGTTGCCGCCTTAAATAACTGAACGAAAGTGTTATGTCCATGAGAAGTTCTCTGGTGGCAACAATGATCCGGATCTATAGTGAATGTGCCCTAGAAACTTTATCTTATAATTGGTGGAAATTTCAAGATGAATGCGTATCCTTGTTCAACAGAAATACAATATACATATATAGACTGAGATGAAATACCTTAAAAGCCAGTTTCGCGAAAGTGATTTAAGTGAAAAATTAGGTTTTTCTGTAAGGTTCTATATTAAATTCAATAAAAATAAATACATTTTCACTGAATTGCTTTCATGAAACTGGCTTTTAAGGAATTTCGACAGGTGGTGATTTGAGATTTACCACTGCACAACTCAACCCTGGTTTCTTCGAATGAAGTTCTAACGCATAATAATACTGGCAAATCACATCCATTGGGCCAATCTTGCAAGACGAGAGTTCGATATACTCAATGGTGCAACAGGTCGATTTAGTCTGACATTTACGGCACCTTTTCTCACTTGTCGATTTTTAGTAATAACTTGTCCTCAGAACCACCTGGCAATTGGACTGCCTTTACTGTTTCCAATACATGTTTTGAATATGCGCCAAATCGGATCACAAAAAAGATTTTAAGTAATAACTCAACTCCAGCGCCAACTGGCGGATTAAATTGTTAAACTAAACTATCCAGAGACCCACTCAAACCAACACACAAAACTTTGTAGAAATCCCTCCATCCATTTAAGATTTGACTCACAAATATACCTACAGAAAAATTATATACACATTCAAAGATAAGTAAAAGTCAGTATGTTTTGTACTTTTCCACGCCCTCTTCAAAGAGCCAATTTTTCTCAATGAGTATGAATCCCATTTCATATAGCTCCATACGAAGTTCCAGTACTGTACCATGAACACTTCTAGAGATAGGCAGTATGAAATTCGGCTTGTATGGTAGGTGCCACGTCCCCTTTTCCGATAGCTCCATATTTTCTCCATGACTATGCGATTAATATCATATATCAGCACACCAAGTTCCAGTACTCTACCAAGAACAATTCTAGAGGTATGTAGTAAGAAAAATTCGGCTTGTATGGGAGGTGCCACGCCAGTATAAAAATCAAGTACTCTACCATGAACACTTCCAGAGATACTTAGTATAAAAATTCGGTTTTTATGGGAGGTACCACGCCCCGTTTTCAAATATGTAGTCCGAATTTTTGTTTATTTGTATGCGATTGATTTCATATATCTCCATACCAAGCTCCAGTACTCTACCATAAACATTTCCAGAGATATACAGTATGACAATTTCGGTTTGTATAGGGGGTGTTACGCCCTTTTCCAATAACTCTAATTTTTCTTTATGAGTATGTGATTGATTTCATATATTTCCGTACCAAGTTCAAAAATTTTACCATGAACGCTTCCAGAAATATGCAGTATGAAATATTCGGGTTGTATCGGAGGTACAACGCCCTCTTTTCCAAAAGCTCCAATTTTTCTGAAAGAATATGCGATTGATTTTATATATCTCCACACCAAGTTCCATTACTCTACCTTGAACATTTCCAGAGATATGCAGTATGAAAAATTCGGTTGGTATAGGAGGTGCCACGCCCCTTTTCCAATAACTCCAGTTTTTCTCCATGAGTATGTGATTGCTTTCATATATTTCCGTACCAAGATCCAAAATTTTACCATGAACGCTTCCAGAAATATGCAGTATGAAATATTCGGGTTGTATGGGAGGTACCACGCCCTCTTTTCCAATAGCACCGCTTTTCTGCAAGAGTATGCGATTGATTTTATGTATCTCCACACCAATTTTCAGTACTCTACCATAAACATTTCCGGAGATATGCAGTATGAAAATTTCAGTTTGTATGGGAAGTGCCACGCGCCCTTTTCCAATACCTCAAATTTTTATCCAAGAGTATGCGACTGATTTCATGTGCGCCATTACCAAGCTCTATCACTCTACTCTCTATGAACGCTTCCAGAGATATGCAGTATAAATATTCGGTTTGTATGGGAGGTTTCACGCCCCCTTTTCCGATAGCTCCAATTTTTCTCCAAGAGTATGCGATGGATATCATATATCTCCATACCAAGTTGCAGAACTCTACCATGAACATTTCCAGAGATATGGAATATGAAAAATTCGGTTTGTATGGGAGGTTTCACGGCCCTTTTATATATCGAGATTTTTTTTAGCCGATAACCATCCTTTGAACGTCTGCAGCATGTGTCCGAAACTACAAAAAAAATCGGTTTAGCCGTTCTCGAGCTTTGCGATATACATAGATGGATAAGAATTGCTGCCCCAGCAAGCAAAGAAACGTAAATTTTGCCGACAGTGGAGTTTAGTTAAATTTTCCGTATCCGAAAGCGAATAGAAGAAACTCCTACAGTTATCATCAATTTTCGTATCCGGAAAACGTTCGAAAAAGATGATGTCATTTTATTTTATTTCTTTAGAAAANCTTTATGAGTATGTGATTGATTTCATATATTTCCGTACCAAGTTCAAAAATTTTACCATGAACGCTTCCAGAAATATGCAGTATGAAATATTCGGGTTGTATCGGAGGTACAACGCCCTCTTTTCCAAAAGCTCCAATTTTTCTGAAAGAATATGCGATTGATTTTATATATCTCCACACCAAGTTCCATTACTCTACCTTGAACATTTCCAGAGATATGCAGTATGAAAAATTCGGTTGGTATAGGAGGTGCCACGCCCCTTTTCCAATAACTCCAGTTTTTCTCCATGAGTATGTGATTGCTTTCATATATTTCCGTACCAAGATCCAAAATTTTACCATGAACGCTTCCAGAAATATGCAGTATGAAATATTCGGGTTGTATGGGAGGTACCACGCCCTCTTTTCCAATAGCACCGCTTTTCTGCAAGAGTATGCGATTGATTTTATGTATCTCCACACCAATTTTCAGTACTCTACCATAAACATTTCCGGAGATATGCAGTATGAAAATTTCAGTTTGTATGGGAAGTGCCACGCGCCCTTTTCCAATACCTCAAATTTTTATCCAAGAGTATGCGACTGATTTCATGTGCGCCATTACCAAGCTCTATCACTCTACTCTCTATGAACGCTTCCAGAGATATGCAGTATAAATATTCGGTTTGTATGGGAGGTTTCACGCCCCCTTTTCCGATAGCTCCAATTTTTCTCCAAGAGTATGCGATGGATATCATATATCTCCATACCAAGTTGCAGAACTCTACCATGAACATTTCCAGAGATATGGAATATGAAAAATTCGGTTTGTATGGGAGGTTTCACGGCCCTTTTATATATCGAGATTTTTTTTAGCCGATAACCATCCTTTGAACGTCTGCAGCATGTGTCCGAAACTACAAAAAAAATCGGTTTAGCCGTTCTCGAGCTTTGCGATATACATAGATGGATAAGAATTGCTGCCCCAGCAAGCAAAGAAACGTAAATTTTGCCGACAGTGGAGTTTAGTTAAATTTTCCGTATCCGAAAGCGAATAGAAGAAACTCCTACAGTTATCATCAATTTTCGTATCCGGAAAACGTTCGAAAAAGATGATGTCATTTTATTTTATTTCTTTAGAAAAATGAAAAAGTATCTGTGAAGTGCAGAAGGAAAGCGTATTGAACGAAAAATTCAATCAGACAAATTTAAAAAAAACAGCAGGAAACGTATCTGTTTCACATACTGTTGTCTGTACATACGTTTCTGCCGCAGACTTTAGTGGGAAAACGGATCGGCAAAGTATCCGGAAATGGATTCAGTAAATGGACAAAAATCCGCTCTTCATTCACTTTTTTGTCCTTTTCCGCATCGGTTTTCGGATTTTTTGCTGGCTGGGGCTTTTAATATTGCGCTCACTTGCGTACAAAAAACATAGCAGCAGGGTTTTTATGCGTAATTATATACATACATACATACAGTATCGGTCATATCTATAGCACGCCATTTCAAAGTGATATTGTGTGCAACTTATGTTTATTTATTTATTTTTGAGAATTTTCAATTAAAATACAGTTCTTTCTCTAACAAACCCCATATAAACCTAAGTTTAACAATTTGTGGAAAACTTCAAAAAAGTGCAACAAATTTTCACATAAATTTCAAACTTTTTTCTCGTGTTTTAATTTTTCTGAATACACAGTTTTATAGCCCAATCAATTTTAGTCTGATAATGTGCAAGTTTCAAGTGACTGAAAGTTACCGTTGATTTTTCAGAATTTTTTTCGCCAAAGGNCCCAATCAATTTTAGTCTGATAATGTGCAAGTTTCAAGTGACTGAAAGTTACCGTTGATTTTTTAGAATTTTTTTCGCCAAAGGTAAATTGAGTTTATTCATTATATGAAAGCCAATGCGACAAAAAAAAATCTAAAAAATTAACGGTAATTCGTAGCCACTTGAAATTTGCACATTATCAGACTAAAATTGCAGTGGCTAAAAAACTGTGTACTCAAATATATATATGGAAATATATATATATTATATGGAGTTTGTTAGAGAGAGAACTGTATTTTAATTGAAAATTCTTAAAAATAAATAAATAAGCATAAGTGGCACACAATATCCCTTTGAAATGGCATGCTATAGATATGACCGATACTGTATGTATGTCTGTACATAAATATGCATATACAAATGTAAGTGCTAACAGCAATATTAGTTGCTCCTTGTGGCAACATAAACGACTCTACATAATTGCCTACATTATTTCTCAATGAACTGTACATACATATTTGTTTTTTCTTGTACATAAGAATCAACATAACCCTTTCTTTGCTGAGCAGCGCTGTTATATGGGCATGTATGTTAGATTCTATAGGATTTTTAAAGTCTTGCAGTTCCATTTTTAGGAAGCATTTCCACATTCTTTTGCATAAGACAATGAGAAGCGCATCCAGAACCTATAACCGAAATTTCAAAAAAATCGGTACAGCCGATCTCGAGCTTTGCGAACAGAAAAAAACGGCTTTCAAAATATATATGTGACACGTACAGTTAAAAGGGACCTACGGTCAGAAAAGGTCGGTTTTCACTTTTTCATCGACTCTTGTAGTAAACGGGCCACTCTTTCCAATGCATTAAACCGCAGCTTTCTAGCTGCATAAGTTTTTTCACAATTTCACTTCAAAGTTAGGTACTTTCACAAAAAAAAGTACACAAATCAAATCTGACATACTATTCTGAAATTAATCAGATTCGCTTGAAACTCGTTACTCGGGGGTTTTCGAACATCGGATTCGTAATCACTGACCTCGTTTTCGGTGTCAACGACATTTTTGAGTTTCACATGAATCCGAACAAATTTTACGTTTTTTCCGCCATATTGGATCCGCCATTTTGAATTTTTAAAAGCGAACATCCGATTCGTAATCAGCGTCACCAAAAAAAGTCATCCGCCATATTGGATCCGCCATTTTTAATTTTGGAAAACTAACATCAGATTCGTAATCAGCGACCCCGAAAACCCACGGGTAACGAGTTTCAATCCATTAAAACGTTCAGAAGCATCGAAATCAACTTGGTAAACTCCAAAGTCGTTTTTCTGGAAATCTTTTTTTCTGAGCGTAGGTCCCTTTTAAATTTATGTGTATTAGTATAGATAACAATTATATTCAATATTTTTTATTGAGCTCTAGGCCGTTTTTAAATGAAAAACTATTATAGATAAGCAACAATAATTTTTATTTTTTTGAAAAAATGGTAGAAGTGATAGCTATTTCGGAAATCACCACATTTCCTCATCAGACTTCTTTCAGTAGGATTCAAACCGACGAATCCACTGACTCAGCCAGTTGCCTACGCACTGTGCTAAGTTCGCCTTATGAATTATTGTTGCTTTTTTCCACTTTTTCATTTTTTGTTAAGCCAACACAATCAATATTTTCAACATATTAGAAAGCATGCAGACGCAATTCATACAAAAGCGCTATATCCGATTTGCCGAGCAGTTATTAAATACGACGCTTTCCCTACATTTTGTTAGTCTAACTAAAAATATTTTGTGAATATTACTTTCTTCATTTGAATTATATCACATTTCTTGTATTTTTGGAATAAACCAAGTTCTTTTTCCTTCTGTCAGTAAACTGTTTTTGTTGCAAATAGTACAAATAAGCAAATCTCAGATTTTGGTATTATTTCGCATTTAAAAGTCAAATAAAGCAAATTTTGCGTTATTGCCAATTAATTATATCGACTTCAGTAACAGCGGACAAAAAAGATGGTAAGTGCAACCACTTGTATGGAATTTTACGCACTGCAACTCGCCACTATGGTCGCTACCAACAAAAGCTTAGCGTGCTTTCATTTTCCCATTTGTGTCGAAAACATTACGACGATTAACAAGTTTGTTATGTAAAGAGATCATATCACCAGCAGCAGAAAAAGCGACGGCATTGCAATCAGCGCGACGATTAACATGCTTGGTATTGTTCGAAGAGATCATACCACCAGCAGCGGGAGAAGCGACGGCATTGCAATCAGCATCGGGATTTAGCGATGGTGTTGATTCGGGAGTGTTCTTAGCAATAATATTATTAGTTTCCGTATTAGTAGCATTATTAGTAATATTATTATCCGCCGAAATATAAACATCATCAGGATATAAAGTTGGTGTTGTATTAGTATCCGAAGTATTGTTAACAGCTAAGAGCGATTTTTGCCCAGTAATATGCTGAGCGTAATTTTTGTCACTCTCTAACGACACTGGTGTGGTTTTTTCAACAACGATTTCACGGTTAGTGTCAATGGCTTTAGAACTTGCTCGCGTTAGAACTTTGGTTGTTGGAATCAGCAGCCAGGTTGCAGGAACAATTAGATTGCGATAGAGCGAAGAAAATCACTTAGCTGATTTAAGCTCGTAAAAGCTTCATTAAAAGTTGCGAAGGGCACTGTTGTAGTGGAATTGATGCAAAAGTCGCATTTGTATACTACACTTTTGCAGCTTTTGTTTAGTGATAAGCACTTGGTATTTAGTTTAGCACATTTAATATGAAATGATTTATTGCAAATACCACAAGCAATATCGGCATCAGCCGTGCATTGAGTATTGCACTTAGCGCAGTTAAACATTGTAATTAGCGATAAACTTAAAAGATCACGAGAGAGAATTAAAAACACGTCTGCACGACAGCAATGCAGTGATGTCAACAAATTTTTGAAAAAATCCCTACCGCATCTGAAGAAAATCGCCACTTTTCCCTCTCAAATATAATTTTTCCGTACAAGTTTCCCCACATATCTTTTTCATACATCGAAATGAAACAAACAATCTTTTGCAAATTCATCTTTTATTTTAAACATTTGCAGCAACTTACAATCTTCGCTCCTTTATTCACACTCTGATTTTGTGTTATTTATAACAATATAACCGCGTAAATTGTACCTCGCTGCGGAAAAATGTAGATGAATACGCGGTAAAAATGGCATTAAGCAAGCTTGGGTCAGATCAGTATGTTCAAGCGCAGACAAAGTACATACATACTTTAAAAGTCTTGCTGTTCAGTGGGTGTGTTCATGCACATATGAAGATTTAACTTGCTAACATTTGTTAACACATTGAAATAATTTCAACTCATTAATAATTGAATCAGTGAGTTCGACAACCGTACAAGTCCAAATCAGGTTTTCATTGTTGAGATCAAGTACAAGTCACGAACATCACGGTTTTTCTCTCATTTCACCGTACTAGATGCTTTTAAGATGCCGTTAACGTAGCACAGCTGACTGCACCCGCGAAATTGGGAGAAAGCTGTGTCGTACTGTTTTTGATCTCAACAACGATAAACTGATTTTGGACTTGTGCGGTTATCGAACTCACCGATTCAATTAAAAGAAATTATATGAGAACAGAAAAGAAAATTTTGTGAAAAATAGACAAATTCAGAATTTTGAAATTCCCTACATTTAAGTTAAAGTCTGTCTCTTTTTCCCTACATTACAAATTTAAGGCTGAATTTCCCTACATGTAGGTCATCAAAACCCTCATGTCCCGGTACGACTTGGTTATATTGCAATGCTTTTAAATTACTGTATGGGATTAATAAATAGCAGACTGCATCACTCCCAACACAAAAAAATCGGAACAGTTTTTCCATTGGAACTATAAAATCTATTATATTTTAAAACTTCCACCAAAATATTTTGGAAAAATATTAAGATATACGCGAGCTGGACCGATTTTAAAATACCTCCAAAAATTGAGTTTTTTTATGAATTAAATAGTTTTTTTTTAAGTATTTACAAAAAAAAAATCTCCTAAGATGACAAAACGGGTTAGGCTTAAAAAATTTGCATACATATACACTGGCGATCATTAGAATAGACTCGCCTTACTTTGAAGAGTTTTGGCTATATTTCCATGGTTTATTTTATGTTTAATATTTTTTTATAAAAGCCTGGCTAGCTATACAACAAACATTATATAAATCCCCTTTTCAAACTTTCCAGTGATACCTCATAAGTCTAAAATGGTAACGTTTGCGCGGAATTATTCCTGTTTTTCTTAAACCAGTCTTTGAAAAAAGTTCAAAAACAGCATCGAAAATCTCATTAAGATTCCGTTGAAATCTTTTTTAAATACACTGGCGGTCAGTAGAATAGACTCGCCTTACTTTGAAGAGTTTTGGCTATATTTCCATGGTTTATTTTATGTTTAATATTCTGTTATAAAAGCCTGGTTAGCTATACAACAAACATCATATAAATCCCCTTTTCAAACTTATACAAAAATTATAAAAATTCGACAAATTTTCACCAAATTTTTAATCTTTTTATTCAGAATTTTTAGAAAAATTTCTAGTAGGCAGTTTTGTAGCCCATTAAATTTTAGGATAATAAAGTGCAAGTTTCAATTGGCTATAAAATACCGAGAATTTTTTTTGCTGACGGTGTCACGAATTTTTTCCCATACAAAGTGTGCTCGACAATTTATTTTTTAACGCACACTTTTCTTACCTACTACATATGAAGTGTTCACATAAGTGCTAAATGCCTATTTAATTTCAATATGGCGTGCTTCAAAAGTTATGACATAATTAATTGTGCCCCTCTTAAAAATTACATAAAAAATTCACTTGTTTTCATTATTATTATTTTTTTAATTTAAACACCTATAATTCAAAAGTTATGCAGCAAATTGGGTGAGTTTACAACCTATTTTTTAGATTTGCCCATATGCATTATTTCAGTTGTTTTCATATGCATTATTTCGTACGCATAGTTTCCATATGCACAATTTCAGAGTGCCGTTTTTGTTGGTTCAATCTAGTACTTGTGCCTATTCAAGTTAATCAAAATAATAAGCATAATTTTCGTGTAGTTCGATAAAACGTGGAATAAAATCCAAAGTAATAGAGGTGTTATCTCCATTTTCACCACTTTTCTTTGAAATTGATCATTCTTCAATATGAGATCAAAAAGAAACTTCCCCGCCCAAAATCCGGATTTAAGCTCAGATCTGAGAAAAAAATGTGTACCTATTCTAGTGAAGCGGGTGCTGTTTACATCGAGGGCTTATATTCAATACCCTCTATCTGCAAAAACTCAATTTTTCAGGAGAGCAAAAAACTGTTTTGACAGCTATTTTTAAAAGTGTTAATAATTTTAAGTACCCACGCATGCCTTAAATATTCACGCTATATATTAAAACTAGTTTTTTACTTTTAATTCATTTTATTTTAGTTTAAAGATCAGATAGAGGTTATTGCAATTCGAATTATAACAATTTATATAAAAAAAAATTGCTGATAGGGGGTTTTGCAGAATAATGAAAATGTCAGTTCTTTAGATGTAAATATTACGTTAAACTAAGTTTTTAATGCAGAAATCATTGGTGTGCAAACTCGTTCCCTTCTATTCCGACGTGTCCAGGTAACCACATAATTTTAATTGTGTTTTTGTGTCGGAAGGAATATTTCACGTGATTCGAAAGTATATGAGAATCATTAGCACTGTTAAAAAAGGCTTCGATGGCTCATTTACTGTCCGTTCATATGAAGAAATTTCCTTCGTTTTTAGAGGCGAAATATACAGCTTCTAGCAATGCAGCTGATTCGGCTGTAAATGCGGTACGCGGGAAAAGCACCGACGATAATTGTAACACCAAGCTCTTTTGTTACCGCAAAATAACAGCTGGTATAATATCTGGAACCGTCTTGAAAATAAGCTCCCAGGTCATTTATGAGTATAGAACTGGGCAAATGCCCTTGCGGTAGAGTTTTTACTTTAGTAAGCATGGGAGTAGATATGATGTCCAAATCTTTGATATACAAAATAAAGCTGATTGCTTGCTACATCAGTTTTTTGTTGAAAGCAGGATTCGACGTGAGAGATAGCTTTTATTGGCGAGGTGGGAAATACACGGATGCTTCTTCTCCTCTAGCAATATAAGATGTTGTTTTGCGCTGTGTCCGTAAATTACGAGTCCAAAGTCAACTTTTCCTAATATAAGAGCCCTAATTACATTTACGAGGGTAGTTATATGGACTTAAGAATACTTAGATGATAAAATCCTTATAATATTTAGTCTAGCAAGTAAGCTTAATTTACATAATGACAGTTCTGCTTAAAAGTAAGTTTAATGTAAAAAATTATTCCCAATATTTTCAATGTATCAGTATAGGGGAGGGGTGTTAGACAAGGAGAGGGTTGGATGTATACCTTTGTATTTTCTGCATATGTGAAAAAAAATACTTTTTTCAGCTTAAATCTTAGCTCCTGAAGATTTGGACCAATTGATTAGATCGCTTAGTATGTTAGAAAAAATTATTTTTACTTGTGTCAAGTCCTTAATTTTAAAATTAAAATATCAGTAGCGTAAGCAAGATGATCTACGTGCGTGATCTTCCGGTTGTAAAGGGAAGACTTGATAACAATGTACATCCTCTCACCAATTTTCCAGGGCTTTAGTTATAGCAGAATAACATGGGAACCTATTCTGTCATAAGCCTTCTCAAAATCCAAACTTAGAACTGATACAAGATTTCTTAACGCAAGTGCCGTAGAGGAAAAGTGATCAAAAATTAAGAGAGGGTACATAACACTTAAGCCTTTTTGGAATGCGAATTGGTGCGGATTCGTTAAGTAATTTTTTTCGACAAACCACATAAGCCCTTTTGAAATATTTTTTTCTAATACTTTAGATATGCAGGACAAGGGGGAAATGAGCGTGTAGTTAGAAATTAATGAATTGTTTCTATTTAATTTGGCAATAGGAATAGTAATACCAGTTTCCCACTCTTGATGACATAACCCTTGAGATAAAATGTAGTTATGGAGTTTGATGACTCTGGCCCTTAGTTTCAAGTTAAAACTCATTTTTGTTAAAATACAGTTTTAAGTTTAGAATAGATTTTTAAGTTGTGTCAATCATATACATGTTAGAAACAGCTTTTTGTTAAGATGAGAGAGAACAGTGCTATCCAAGAATGATAGAATACAAGATTGCGCCGATCAGAGAGGATTTTTGAGAATAACTTTTGTGTGACGTCACACTGGTGCAATTGCGAGAGAGAAATGCAAAACCGTGAGCAAGAATGGAAGAAGAAGAAAAAATGTTGCAAGGAAAACGTAAAAGTTGCACAAGTGTGACGCCATGCAAACAACGCTTCTGTCAAATTCGTTAAGAGAGGAATAGCGGTCCGAGATCGGCGCAACCTTTGTATTCTCTCAATCGTGAGTGCTATCCATATGAAGAGAAAAAATTTATTAGTGGCACCGCCCACTTATGATCACATATATGTATCTCGGTAACCGTTGTACCAATTTGTACCAAACTCGGTATGGTCATTGTGCTTGCCACATAAAAGCAAATGTTGAAAATTATTGAAATCGGACTAAAATCACGGCCGCTTTTCATATAACGGTAAATTTCAGAAATACTTGAAACTTCAATATTTCGAAATTTAAGGACGCTAATTTACTCAAAATTGATACACCCCGGCTTACCATGTAGCGGTAGCCTTCGGAAAGGTGAAAAAAACATATATTTAATACTTGCGCCGGGTGTTTAATGTTCGGCTCAGCCGGAACTTACACTTTCTTACTTGTTATTATTAACAATATAACAACCCAATAACAGCGCATTAATTTGACAAAAAATAACTAATAGACTTTTAAATACATATAGTATTATCAATATAAATCTTCATTACTTTAAAACAAATCAAAGGTATTACGTATTTATGTACATCTGTGCTCAGGAAAATAGTAGTAAAATGTATTGACAGGTTTTTAAAATTTTTTCTTTCCTTACTTAATTTAAATTTTTTATAAAAATATAGTTAATTCTATAACAAAAGACATGTGAGTTGAAGTCTCAAACTTTCTAGAAAATTTATAAAAATTGAGAAAATTAAAAAAACAATTTGTAGCACATTCAGTTTCAGTAGAAGACTAGTTCGAGTCAGAATCTGTTTGCATATTTTAAGCTACAAATTTAAAACATATTTATTTGGTGTGCTTATTAAATACAACATTCACATTAAAATGTTGACTAAAAGGTATATTACCGAATTATCGCTGAACGATCTTTCGAGTACGAATGAAATTTAATAGTGTTAAATGTGTATGTTGCAGTAAAATTCCAGGTGGTCGAACATCAAAAATCAAAGTTAAGCTACATATACCATATCCAAGAGTCGGTAGTGTGCACCTTTTCCAAATTTTTAGAACTTACATTGCACCGTAGCAGTAGTCGTCTTAAGTTTTATGGAGTTGAGTGGATGTTTAATTATAATCAAAAGATTATCTCTTATTGTCATCTTCTCAGTGTACTTAATATATGATTAACTCACCACCATCTAGCATCACTTGTGGCACCCTAGCTGCACTTGTGTGTTACTTTCACTTCGCGAGTCTGGTTCGAAGTCAAAAAATGAGTTATCTCGATCAGCAGCAACTTCATTTTCACAATGTTTCATATTTTTGGATACTTCTCTTGCTGTTTTATGTTTGAAAAGTGTTTTAATTGTTTTTTGTTCCTGTGGTGTAATGCAAGTAAACCATTTGTTCTTGAACCTTGGATAGGATAGTGTGGCAATTATAGCGTGTTGACCTTTAGGCGTAAGCAGTTTGAAGAACTCGTCAAATCTTCTTTCGACACTTTGTCTGTACACTACTGCTAACTCATGACAGTACTTCAGCGGAGTGCTCTCAAGCTTTTGCAGTTTCTTGCGTAAAGCCATCAAAAATGGTATAAAAAGCCCATAATACGTGGCTGCGTTGCCTTGCAATATATCTAAGGCCTCGGCTATTGGAGAAGAACATGTAATATATTCGTTTATATGAGTGGCTCAGTGCCATCCTTGCCTAACCCTCGAAATTTCATATTTGGAGTTATTATGCTATACTACTTAGAAATACTCCAAACTATCCGTGCCAAAGTTGCACATCCCTAATTTTTGAACGAGACAAGGCTGACATCTATGGGCAGTTTTGGCAATCTCAATATGTCAAAAGTTATTTGGGCCATTTCTGCCTAACCATCAAAACATGGCGGCCGCGAGCGACATGCTGTTTTCGTTATCCGACTTTTCAGGTGACGATAGTGATAAAGACAAAGACTACTTACCTTCAGATGAGGTCTCAGGTATGTCCCCACCTCTCTATAAATAAATATTATTATTCTCATTCTTTAAATATTCTTTTTTCGCATATAAAAAAGATTGTGAGGGTTAGGCATTTCTGGCCTTTCCTAAATGGTGAACTGTTAAAATTAATTGCATAAGAACAGTTAACAGCATTTATTCTTGTTATTGCGAGAAAAGAATTTTTGATAAAATTGTATTATAGTTTCATTTATTCTTAACCAAGTTCATGGCTTACAAAATATTTTATGTGTTTAAGTTAGGTTATGTTCCATTGTTTTGCGTGATAGGCATGTGTTGCTTTAACAACATTTGTTTCATTGCGTTACTTTGCATGATATTATTATTATTAGGCGTACAATTGTTAGGTGAAAGCCGATCGGGAGAGAATGACGAGCAGCTCGTGGAGAATAATAAAGGGCGAAAGAGAGTCAGGCAGCCTCACAAACATAAAAAATATATTAGAAAACTAAAGCGTGCACGTGGTGAAGAATATCTATCTACAAAAGGACGACTCATTCCACAAAAACGGTGTGACTTATCAGAATGTGGATGTGTACTTCACTGTTCTCAACAGATTTCTGAAGACCGAAGAAGAGATATTTTTAAGGGATTTTACAGTATGGATGGACCCATGAAACACTCTTTCCTTGCAGGTCAAATTGAGGTTACAGATATTAAAAGAAAATATACCAAAAATGAAAACAGTCGTAGGGTTAAAACAAGAATCTACAGGCTTTGAGATGAACAAGGGGAAGACAAAATTGTTTGCAAAAAAATTCTTTAAAGGGACACTGGCTGTATGCGACGGAACCATTACAAATGCATTAAAGAGAAAGCAGCAATCTGGTACGCCGAGAGGTGACTTAAGAGGAAAACATACTCCACATAATAAAACTAGCTTGGCAGATGAACAAAGGGTTTGCGATTTTATACAACAATTTGCATCGTACGATAGTCATTATTGCAGGCGAGATAGTAACAGAAAATATTTAAATCCAGACCTAAACATGAAAATGATGTATGATATGTATTTGTATTATTATTATTATTATTAAAAATTGGTCCATTGACAATAAGCACCATACAGTTTCCTTATTTATTTTCCGACACATTTTTAATACAAAATTTAACCTGCATTTTCACCAACCGCAGAAAGACACTTGTCAAACATGCGACGAATTCAAGCTAAAAATAAATACTTTGCACACAGAAGCTGAAAAGCAGACTTCCAAAGTGCAACATGACATTCATTTACGACAAGTAGATGTCATCCGGGATATGAAAAAACGAGATGCCGTTGCAGCCAGATCTAGCAATAATACAAAGCAAGTAATCGTTTTCGACCTACAAAAGACATTACCTACTCCAGTTTTGACTACCGGAGTTGTATACTACAAACGTCAACTCTGGGTGTATAACCTATGCATACATGATGAAGTAAATAATGTTGGACACATGCACGTTTGGGATGAACATATTGCATCAAGAGGCGCACAAGAAATCGCATCCTGTCTTTTGTACCACATAAAAAACTGCTTACCGTCAACTACAGAAGAAATCACTCTTTATAGTGACAGTTGCGGGGGCCAAAACCGAAATATTAAAGTGGTTTTGGCTCTTTCTTATGTTCTACAACATTCGAAAATTGAAAAAATTGACATGAAATTTTTTGTACCGGGGCACAGTTTTTCAACATGCGACCAAGATTTTGGAATAATAGAAAGGGAGAAAAAGCACCATCCCCATATTTTCCATCCCGATGATTGGTTAAATGTAATTAATTCCGCTAAGAAAAAAAGTCCTAAATTCAATGTTCATCAGATGACGAAAGATTTGTTTTTTAGTACAAAAACTTTGGAAGAATCTATTACACATAGGAAGATTTCAACTAAAAAAGAGAAGGTCGAATGGCTTAAAATTAAATGGATTCAGTTGCGAAAAGGAGAGCCAAAGAAAATGTTTTATAAGTACAATTATGTTGAAAATGATTTACTTTTCAGTACACTAGACCTGACAAAAAAATCTGGTAGGGGTCGCCCTTCGCTTTATTTTCCATCTCAATTACCGGCCCTGTTTCCAAATGGACGCGCTATAACTAAAGAGAAGAAAAAGGATTTGATAGATCTTTTGAAATTTGTGCCTCCAGAGCATCACGACTTTTACCAATCACTTAATGTAGGGGTTGTTGAGCAAAATGAAGAATCAGAAATTGAAGAAAATGACGAATAGCAATTTTTCTCATCACTTCAAGGATGCCTAACCATCACGTCCTATTTGCTTAGTAAGCGCCAAAAGTGCCTATACGTTTGTACCAAAGTCATGATGAGACAATAAAATATTTATTTTCTTAAGTTAATTTGTAGTATTCAAGGAATGTATTTTCAGTTTAATTAAATGTTTCAAACCTTCCTAAAAAGGCTGTTTAATTTTTAATTACCTATTAACTTTGTCACTAATTATTAGGAAATGACTAAATTGAGGCTTAGGCAAGGATGGCACTGAGCCACTCATATATTCATATTCGCCGCCGCTGATGTAATTTGTGAGGCACAAAGCTCTTTGCAAATGAATGTTTTTGTCTTTGACAGAGTAAATTTACTTCATTGCGTCATTTAAGCTATTCCATCTTGTAACGCCAGGTTTGCTAAGTGTATGTCCTAAAACACTTTGAATGATCTCTGCTGTTTTGGGACGTCCAGCAGAATTCCACAAGACGTTACATTTTCCTATGGCATTATGATTCATTGCACATAGAGGTGTATTATTGCCTGTTTTAAGGATTCGATTAGCATCTGTGGTAGCACACAAATTCAGCGTATGTGCAGCAAGCCTAAAATGACACGCTAATGGTAAATCATGTGAACCAATTACTTCATCATCTTCTTCTTTGGAAACATCCTCTTCTAAATTTCTCAGTTCCAAGTTTGGAGTTGATACACCAAACTCTGTGAATGCTTTGATGAAGTTACTACCATTATCAGTCACTGTGGCGACTATCTTCGCGGGATTCACATTGAAATCAGCCTGAATTTCGTCCAGTATCATCGCAATACGTTTATAATTATGAATTCCAGGAAACCTTCTGCAAGCTAGTGTCTTGCATTGGCGGTCGAGATCCGCATCAAACCAATGAGCAGTTACTCCAAGGAAACTTCTTTTTCGACTTGACCATATATCAACAACAGTACAAATGTATTGCACGGATTATAATGTCAATTTGATCTCTGAAATTTGTTGCGCATATTCAGCCTCAATTCCTTTGCTCAGTTATCTTCGGCTGATGACATTTAACGCATGGCTTGGCAAACCCAAATTATTTAACATGGCTATAAAAAAGGGTCCTCTACTACATTCAGGGGAATCATTGAATTGATGAAGAAATGCACCAAATCCTGTTCAAAGTTTGTTTGGGAAATCATGATTGACTTTGAAGTTGTCGCTTCCAGCTTCCGTACGGTGTCTTTTTTGACTCACCTGTTTTGCATAATCGTGATATTCTTCAACGGCTTCTTGGCCATGTTTTGCCTTTAAATGGCTCAAAAAGTTTTACGACGAATTTGGGGATCCTTTAGTGTTTACAACATCAGGCTCACACTTCACACATGCCATCAAAATGCTTTTGCCATTGGAAGATGAAGAGACAAATTTAAAAAATATGCTATCCAGCAATTTTCATTCCCCGACACATTTACCACATTTTCGCTAGAACCCGGAAAATTGTTGGAGCTAATTTGATTTGACTGAGAATTATCACTGTCCGTAGCCTCTACCTCTGACTCCATAACTTCGTTAAAAGGATCACTCATTTGTAAAATACAAAACACCGCAATATATGTATATATACCAGTAATTTTACTAACCGCTCCAGTAAACAGAATTCAACTAACTGACAAATAATGACAATAGAAACAAAAGTAAATCGTTGCTCAATGTGTTGAAAATTAATTTTTATTCATTATTTAAAATAACGAATAAAATAACGAATAAATTATTCGCAAGCAATTTATTCGTGAATGAGTTATCTGCGAATAATTATATTACGGATAAAATTGTATTCGAATAATTATCTAAATAACAATTTATTCGAATAATGCCCAACTCTGGTTATGACAGTATTGTAGTAAATGAACGGACATGTACATACATATATATGTAAGCTACCGGCCAAACCCGATCTTAGGATAAACTATTTTTGTAACTCTCATCAGTCCAACTCAAGCTACGCAATCCATATGATTGTTGTATCCAATTTGGTTTCGGTTGGACAGATATATCGCATTAGGTAGAACTAGTTTAGCCTGGGCAAAACTAGTTTGACATAAGATCGGATTTTACCGGTAACATATCCATACATACATAGGCACATGTAACTTACCCAGTCTTTATTTGACCTACCACAAAAAATGCTAATGAAAACAATTTTCCAGCAAAATTGTGTAGATAGAGGATTTTGCTCTTGTAACAAAATGTTATTGCAGATAGTGGGTTTTTCAAAATGAGAATATAATACCATTAAAGCAAAATTATAAGTTTGACATTATTGTCGTGGCTGAAAGATAAATAAGAGCTAAGGTTACCATCAAAAACTAATTTTCATCAAAATTGCAGATAAAGGGTATTGAATATAAGCCCTGGATATATACACTCACAAATAAAATCTTTATCATTACAGCTCGTTTGGATAGAAACACCAACAAATCCGATGATGAAGGTTGCTGACATTGAAGCAATTAGCAAGCAATGTCAAAAGAGGAATGCCATTCTTACGGTGGACAATACGTTCTTAACGCCATATTTTCAAAAGCCTTTAGAGCTAGGTGCTGATTTGGTATGTTATTCTTTAACGAAATATATGAACGGCCATTCTGATGTCGTTATGGGAGGAGTAATTACAAATTCTGATGATTTATATAATCAATTGAAATTTTTGCAAAATGGTACGTAATTTATAGGTTAAAACATTGCCAGGTATATTAATTTTTTTTTTCCAGCAACGGGAATCGTACCATCTCCCTTTGATTGCTATCAGGTGAATCGTGGTTTAAAAACGCTCTCTTTACGCATGGAAAAACATCAAAGAAGTGCAATTGCTGTAGCAAAGTTTTTGGAAACACATCCTTTTGTTGAAAAAGTTATGCATCCGGGATTGCCATCTCATCCGCAGCATGAACTCTCTCTTAAGCAAACTTATGGATACAGCGGAGTATTCTCGTTTTACCTTAGAGGCAATTTAATGCATTCTAAAGCTTTCCTTCAAAATTTAAAAATATTCGCGTTAGCTGAAAGTCTAGGCGGTTATGAAAGCCTGGCAGAACTCCCGTAAGTATTTAAATTCTCCTAATTCCTTAGCCTAATTTAATTTTCGTGTATTTAACTTAGAATTAAAAACAAGCAATTATTAAACAACCGACTCATACAAAAATTCAGGAGTACCGTTAGTTTATTTATGATCCATTGATCGGAACTAAACGAAATTGGCGTGGGATCACTTGAGGTGCCACCTTTCAGATAAAAAAATAATTATCGAAAACGGTTCAATAAAATACAATTTTTGGATACTATTCTACTATGGTATTTAAACTGTTTGTTTATGCAGTTTTGCGAAACATTTTAACCACATACTTTGCATATTTTGAATATTCAATATAACGATGAATAAGCCTTCGTAAGTTTCCATTTTCACAACACCAATCGCAACCAAAATCAAACTTTTTAGAAAAGTATACAGTGTTAACTATTTGTAGTTCGGCAAAATGGAATATTATACTTTGTACGTATGCAATGCAATTGACGTTTTGGAAGTCAGCTATACATAAAAAAATATTCCGACAAATTGATAACCTCTTTTTTTTTTAAGTCTGTTAAAAAGAATGCTTCAATGAAAATTATGAACGTGCGTAAAATCGATTAAATAACCAAATAATAATAATAATAATATAATAATAGATTGGCGCTTACACATATGTTAGTGTTTGGCCGAGCTTGTCCTCCGATTTGTGGCGTGCGCCTTGATGTTGTCACACAAAAGCGGAGGGACCTACAATTTTACGCCGACTCCGAACGGCGATTGTATTTTTATGAGAAGCTGTTTTTCATGGCAGAAATACAGTCGGAGGTTTGCCATTGCCTGCCGAGGGACGACCGCTGTTAAGAAAAAACCTTTTTTCTATATTTTGGCGATGTTGCTTTGACCAGGGTTTGAACCCAGGTGCTGCGGAGTGGAAGGGCGCACTGCTTACCACTACACCATAGTGGCCGATAACCAAAACCAAATTGGCTTAAGGAAATTTCTTATAAGCGCATTACTTCTTGCCCAATTCGCAATGCACTAAGTTTCGAATGAAATTCATTCTTCACTATGTTTGTCCCACTCGCTAATGTGTTAATTACGGTAGAGTGCAATGACGCCCACGGGCGCAGTTTCCTCTTTTTTAGGAAATAATGCAAATTTCAAAAAGAAATTAGCACATGAACAATATAAACGTATACTGTAAATGTTGGTTGTTGTCGTAGCGGTACCCGTTCGGGTCGCGGAAGTGTGCAACTTCCACCGGGTCTGCCCACAGCGACAAGGGCGTTAGCTAGGTGGGGTTTTGGGGGCATGCGAAGAAGTGCCGTGTGTCGTGTGGCCACTCTCCGCATGCCGGGCACATCCTTGTTTATTCTGCTCAGGTATGAGTTCAGCCTGCTGCAATAGCCAGAGCGAAGTGGTGCGGGTCTCCCGAGGTAGACAAAGTTCTGTCCCGCCCACGTCAGGTGGTCGTGTGTCCAGAACGGCATTCGCAGGTCGAGAGTCTACATAACTTGAGACCGACTCCCTGTGAATGTCGTTCAGGGCCTGTCTGTATGCGGTTAGGTCCAGCGGTTCTTTAGTGAACCTCTGGACTTCGTCCGTCAGTTCGGTTATGTGCGCCGAGAAGGAGAGCAGATTGTCGAAGGTGACTCCGAGGATTTTAGGGTTATTCACCATCGGTATTGTTTCGCCACCGACGTTAATACCAAGTTGCAGTCTGACCTCCATTGTCCAGGTGGTGAATAAAGTTGCCGAGGTTTTCCTAGGGGAGAGGGTTAGGCTCCGTGCAGTGAAGAAGCGAGAAAGCTCGGCGAGATAATCGTTTGCTTTCGAGCACAAGTCATCATCGCGCCATAATCGAGCCATCGTCAGCATAAGGGACAATAGTGACTCGCTGCAGTGGTTGAGGGAGCTTTGGAATATAATAAATAAACAATAGCAGGGATAGGACACCACCCTGTGGGCCCCCTGTTTAATTTTTCTCGGTTTGCTTGTTTTGTCCCTAAATATTACTGACGAATGTCGACGACTCAGATAATTCGCCGACCACCGTTTTAGTCCCTGTGGGAAAAGGAGGCCGCAATGCCTTCCAGTAGCGTGGAGTGACTAACGGTGCCAAAAGCGTTTGACAGGTTCAGCTACTAGAATAATTCTCTCACAGGGGCGGTTGCGGTTTAGGCCACGTGTTATCTGAGTGTTTATGGGGTTAAGGGCTGTTGTTGTGCTGTGCACTTTACGGAAACCATGCTGATGCTTCGCTGGGGTCAGGTGGTTCGCAAAATACGGGAGTAGCAAGGCCTCTAGTGTTTTCGCTACTGGCTACTGGGTTAAGCAGTGGGAATGATGAGAGTGGCCACAGACCGGTTGAGGACCTTGGTTAAATAGTCCACTCCCGCAGAACCCAAATTCTTCAGCATTAACATACAAATTCCATCGGGTCCTATGGCTTTGGAAGCTTTCGCCTTCCCGATGGCTACCCTTACCTCACCGTTATTGAAAACAAAAGGCGCAATTGGTGTTGGCAGTTTGTGCAGCGAATGCGAATGTTAGGAATAACATTAAAAAATGTATAATCTACGTAAGTAATCGTTTTTATTACTTAAAAATTTTGTATAATATTAGGACATTGAACGAGTGCTTAACCGTGGAAACACAATGCCGGCGAACGGCGAACTCACCACAACGAAATGTCCGCAGTCAAAATTAGAACACACGCCGGCATATGAAATTGAACACAACCAAAGCGAAATGCAAAGTTTGCTCGACGTTTCGTGGCGATAGATTTATTTCCATCGCTCTGCTGGGCGATGGCGGTCGTATGTTTTTTTGCTTTCAAAGATTTAGAAGAAAACAACATATAACACGAATTACTTTTGTTGGTTAAAAATATAGTCATCGATTCGTTGAATCTGGGTTAAAATAAAATAATTTATAATAATTCTTGCCTTATATTTATATTTGTTATCATTTCATCATTTCTAGATATGGTTTCGTTTTTAAATATGGTCTACTAAATTATAAGTGCGACGAAATGGTATCAGTTGTTTTCACTATCGTTATAATTCTGTTAAAGTAGGCGAAATAGCAGGGCGAATGGTGAACGATGGCATTGCCCAATTTGGCGAACTTCGCCGTACAGCATGTATTGTGTTTCAAGCATAACCTATACAGTGTTTTAATCTAGTAGTCAAAGTTCAAAAGGGGCATATTATACTTAAAAAAAAAGTAAATTCGCTGCTTTTTCTCCCATGAGGTGATTTCTTAGAGGCTCGTATATAAGGCCGGCTGCACTGCACAATTGCTCACTTGGAACGCTGGTGGGTGGAGCGCTCAAATATTTGCGGGCCAGGTCTGTCAATTTGTCAATTTTAGTTTAGTTTTCTACCAGTCGAGAGGATTTTCACCAAGATGAGCTCGTTTTTCTTTAAGATAGGCCTTCAATTGAGCTTTAATTTCACTTTTTTTAATGTCTCCAGATTCCACATCCGAGTCTTCGCTTATTATTTCTAGGTTGCATATAAGACTTTTAGCAGCACTTGTTGGAGGACCATCAATGTTGCTTGATATACATACTACTTAACCGTTTAGCGCCTGAAGCTAAAAGCCGGTTATTTTCCGCACCCTGGTTAGACAAACTTTGAGCCATTTCAACAATATTTGAGTGGACTCTGCCCTTGTACACATTCGCATTCGCAAAACATTCGTATCATTTGATCATAATGTATCATAACGAATGCGAATGCAAATATTCGCAACATCCCTGGTACGTTCACTTGTTGCCGAATCTCCTCGTTGAGATGCCTGGTACCTGGATTTCCGGGATCATCCTAACGAAGGTTGTCACGCTCATCGGCTAGGACAGTCGCTTCAGCAAGAAAATTCGGACGGGGATCCGAAATACATCCTGCTGGGATGAAGCGGGCTGCAGCAGCAGTGACAACCCTGCGGAATTTACGCTCACCTGCATGAAGGTCGGTTGGTGTGGGTAGGGCAATGAAGGTGCTTTCAGTAACATCCGTATAGCCTTGCCAGTCAGCTTTGGAGAAGTTGACAGTTGTAAGGTCTGGCGAGCTGCAGCAGCTGCCCATAATCCTGGTGGGTGCGTCCTCGTTTGTTGTGCAGAATGTCGAATCGTCTAACTGCTCAGCCAAATGTGTTCCCCTACGATCATTCGACAGGCTTGAATGTCAAAGGTCGTCGTGCGCGTTAAAGTCGCCAACTACTATACGGTTTTTACCTCTGAGGACCGCACCTATTTCAGGCAGGATGCCGGGCAGCTGGTGACAGGGGGTATAGGGTAGATGGTAACCAGTGTCGCTTTTAAGAATTATTTTAAACAATTTATTTTTGTATTAAATACTAATGACCAGTCTTACCTAAAATCTAATTACTCTGTATGTTTATCTGCAAATGCACTTTCCAATCTTCTTCTTCTTACTTGGTGCTGTAACCGCCTAAGCGGGTTTGGCCGAGTTCAGCAAAGCACGCCAGTCGTTTCTCTTCTGTGCCCACTGACGCCAAAGGAAACGCCAAGTGAAGCCAAGTCCTTCTCCACCTGATCTTTCCATCGCAGTGGGGCCTCCCTCTTCCTCTGCAACCACCAGCGGGTTCCGAGTTGAATACTTTCAGAGCTGGAGCGTCGGAGTCCATTCGAACGACGTGCCTAAGCCAGCGGAGCCGCTATATTTTAATTCGCTGCACTATGTACATGTGGTTGTAAAGCTCATACAGCTCGTAATTCCATCTTTCTCTGGAATACTCCAAGAGCCGCTTAATCGGATGTTGTCGTTGTCCATGCTTCTGCGCCATATACCAGCACGGGCATGATGAGTGACTAATAGAGTGTGGTTTTCTTACGTCGATAGAGGACTTTACCCCTGAATTGCCTACGCGGTCCAAAGTATCGGTGTTTATGCTGGTTCCCAAGTAAAAAAAAATCTCTACTTTCTCGAAATAATAACTGTCAACAGTGACGTGGGTGCCAAGGCGCGAATGTGCTGACTGTTTGTTTGATGACAGGAGACACTTCGCGTCGTCCTCGTTTACCACCAGACCCATTCTCTTTGCTTACTCATCCAACTTGGAAAAGGCAGAACAGACTTCGCGGTTTTTGTTACCGATGATGTCGATGTCATCGTCATAAGTCAGCAATTGTACGCTCTTGTAGTGTTCCTGAGCAGTTCACTTTTGCAGCTCTTAATATCTTCTCCAACATCAGATTAAAGAAGTCACATGAAAGGTAATCGCCCTGTCTGGAACCCCGTTTGGCGGCGAACGGCTCGGAGAGGTCTTTCCCAATTCTGACGGAGCTGGTGGTATTGCTCAACGTCATTTTACACAGCCCTATGAGTTTTTAGGGGATGCCAAATTCAGACATAGGCATATAGGCAACTCCCTTTAGTGCTGTCGAAAACGCCTTTTAAGTCGACAAATTCNTGGTATTGCTCAACGTCATTTTACACAGCCCTATGAGTTTTTAGGGGATGCCAAATTCAGACATAGGCATATAGGCAACTCCCTTTAGTGCTGTCGAAAGCGGCTTTTAAGTCGACAAATTGGTGGTGAGTGTCGATCGTTTTCTCGCGGGTCTTTTCCAATATTTGGGGTATGGTGGATTTGCCAGGTCTAAAGCCACACTGATAAGGCCCAATCAGTTCATTGACGGTGGGCTTCAGTCTCTCAAACAATACGCTCAATAGGACCTTGTAGCCTATGCTTAAAAGGCTGATCCCGCGGTAGTTGGCGCGAATGGTGGGGACGCCTTTCTTGTGGATTGGGCAGAGCACACTTAAATTCCAGTCGTCGGGCATGCGTTCATCTGACCATATTCTGCACAAGAGTTGATGCATGCACCTTATCAACTCCTCGCCGACGTACTTGAATAGCTCAGCTGGCAGGCTGTCAGCACCAGCAGCTTTGTTGTTTTTCAGCCGCGTTATTGCTATTCGTACCGCGTCATAGTCAGGCGGTGGAACATCGACGCCGTCATCATCGACTGTGGTCTCTTCCTGTCGTCCGACATTTCAAGCTCTTCGCAATCACGTATTTCGGCCTCTCTTATTGCGGCAAATACGTCTCGCTTCCCTCTTNAAAAAAAAACATTTTCGATGGGCACCCCAATATACAGTATTTACCGTCGGCAGAGCAACTGATGGGCAGTACCTTTATAAACATTCGGACTCATTTTAGAGTCAGAAAAGTCTCAGAATTTTGAGTTGTAACCCTCATTATGAGCTCAAAAAAGAGTCAGAAAAGAACTCATTTCCCTTAGAAGGGCACGCCAAATTTAGTCCAAATTAGGAGTCATATTAGAGTCTGCAATATGACGCTTTCTGAGTCTTAAAAACAAATATTCTTTATAATTGTGATTACTTTAACTTCTATGTGAACTTTATTATAGCTCAGTTATGCATACTTTGTACTGCACTGCATAGCATGCCATTTTTACGTAGAAATCAAAAACCAATAGACTTCTACATTCATATATAATGCTGTGCGTTGGGTAACTGCTTAAGCTGGAACTCCATAGGCAAGCGTATGCTTGCGTAAGCGAGATCCATTTCCATGCCCTTACGTGCGTAAAAACTGACCAACTCCACAGTGTGCGCTTACAAGCGTTTGCCAGTCGTCATTTCGACAAGTTGATGCAGCATGCATATACATTTTTACACATATTTATAAAGAAAATACTTACCAAGCCGAAAAAATTCTCTACCAAAATATGTATATCGTCGTTTAAAGTACAACCCTTTAATGTCTCCTATAAAATTAAGGCAACCTCACATACGAGCTTTTGCATTTTCTTGATACGCGGTTTTGAACTTTAAACGACAATATGTATTGTCATAGCGTTGAAGATTTCAAGCCGTACGGACGTGTTTTCACTCGCTCTTGTTTAAGTCATTAATCTTTGTGGTACTTTTATTATTCACACATCTAATTGGTCAAATTACCAAATGCGTGAGACAGTGACTCTTTTATTAGATGTTATTAAAATCAGTGCCAATAAACAATATTATTAAATTGGCTAATTATGCCGTGTGTGTGTAGCCAAAAAGTTGATCGCACCCAAGCGAAAGTGCAGTGTGACAAATGCAAAGAGTTGTTTCACTTAAAGTGCATGGGTCTCTTACAAGCCGATGTTGACTTCTTGCTTAACACAGGCAAACCATACTTTTGTAATGTGTGCATGGTTGTGCGTCGCTATTCAAATCGTTCTCCACCTCCATCGCTTGTCTTAGAGGAAATTAGTGCTACTTCCAATAGTGCATTGAACTCGACAGCTACATCAACTCGTGAAACGAATGTGATTATTGCTTCCACGACGGAAAATGTAAAGCAAAACAATAATACTCAGCAAGTGTCATTACATTCTCTTCTTAAAGAGATTGCTGCTCTTAAAGCTGATAATGTGCGCATACTCTCGCTTCTAACTACGCTCCACGAAAGTAAAAGCCAATTAGAACAAAAGACTGAGCTTCTTTATGCTGAAATTCTTACGCTAAAATCCAATGTAAATGACAAAGATGCTAATATAACTAAGCTAACTTCGGAAGTTAAAAAACTTCGCGATGCTGTTGTTGGTATCTCAAACAAGATACCAATGCCATTACCTACTAGTGTTGCTAACAACCACAATAGTGCTTTCGTGTCAGCTGATCAATGCATAACATGTTCTCCATTACTCAGTTGTGCTCTTCCCGCTATTACTACTAGCATATCGAGCTCTCACTCTCAATGCGCTGTTTCCTATAGCGCTGCTGCCGCTAGTGCCTTTGTTGGGAAGACGACGTCTGGTGCCGCTGTTTTTGTGCCAATGTCTACTGCGAGTACTACGCAGTCTGATGATTCTGCTAACTATGCTGCTCACAGTGATGCGTCTGGGAAATTGACGACTGTCTCTGCGCCTATTGCTCCTACGCCAACTGACATGTACCCCAAATCTACTGTGCTGTCGACGCAGACCGATGTTTCTGCTATCTCTCCTGTTGATAGTGATGCCACAGCAAAATCAACGTCTGTTTCAACGCCAATTTCACGTACGCCTAATCTAGCTGATAACAATGGCCAGTGGAAAACCGTCAAACGTAATAAGCGCATAATTCCCAAACCACCTTTAGTTATTGGGTCGAACAACAACAACGAGCTTAGTGTAGTAGTCTCAAAGTTAAAATGGTTGCATATCTCATCTTTTTCTACAAGTGTGACTGCCGCGGATATTTTATCCTACGTTTCCAAACATGCGGAAATAGACCCGAAGCATCTGATGTGTTTCATGCTAATTAAAAAAGATGCCAAGTTGGATGATCTTCCTAAAATCAACTTCAAACTAGGGGTGGCGGAACGGTACTACGAGAAGGTGGTAAATGCTAACATCTGGCCCACTAATGTCAAAATACGTCCTTTTCGTTTTTTTCCAAAGGACGGCCCCCAGCAACTAAACCCGTAACTACCCCTGTTCGGAATAACTCTAGTCTCAGACAGCTTAAAATCTACTTCCAAAATGTATCTGGCATAAGGACTAAACATAACTCTATCTTCAATAGAAGTGCACACTTGGATTATAACATCTTTGTCCTCATTGAAACCTGGCTCAACTCTGAATTTAATGAAAATGAATTTTTTGAGCCAAATCTGTACAATATTTATCGAAAAGACCGGGATGTCACTAAGACTGGTTTGTCCAGAGGTGGAGGAGTTTTGGTCGCTGTTCAACGTTGTTTGCGGTCTTCATTAGTTTCCCTTGATAATGAGGACTCTCTTCTAGATCAACTATGTGTCGTGGTGCATGGTTCATCTAAACTTCTTCTTTGTGCGTCATACATTCCTCCGTCAAGCAGCGACATGCTCTATAAAGCACATGCTGATAATATCCTCGCTTTAGTATCTAAGAATAATACGCCTGACGATAATCTTTGTGTTCTGGGTGATTATAACTTGCCCAATATTACTCGGTCCTACTTGGATGATAGCCGAGCTTTGTTTCCGGGTAACATCAGCAATTTTCGCGAAACTTATTTAGTTGATAAATTTTTAAGTATTGATCTTATTCAAATTAATAATTTTAAAAATAAGCTTTTGAGAACTTTAGATCTTATTTTCATAAGTAGTAACATGAATTTCTCATTACACGAGTGCTTTGAACCCTTGTCCTGCCCTGACCAGCATCACGTACCGCTTATCCTTAAGCTAGAATTTTATGTTTTTTCACCTCTTCAGCTAAAGAATGGAATTTCTGGTTTTTGCTTTAACAGCCACAACCTGAACCTGTTAAGTAATGAACTTTGCTCTGTTGATTGGGACTCGTTATTCAAAGGGTTCGAAGTTGCTAAGTGTTTTGATATTTTCAAAAACATATTCTTAGAAACATGTTCTGAAATTATACCGCCTAAGAAACAATATTGCCACAAAATTCCGTGGTACACGAAGGAGTTGAAAAAATTGAAGAATTTAAGAAACAAATTTCATAAAAAGTTCAGATCATCTAATGACAATCGGTATAAGGATATCTACTTAAGATATGTGAAGGAGTTTACATCTCTCAACAAAATGCTCCATAGAAACTACGTTCGTAAATTTGAATGCGATATTAAGTCAAACCCGAAGTCCTTTTGGCGTTACGTTAAGTCGAAAAAGGCATGCTCTAATATTCCCTCTGCAGTCTTTTATAAAGAGGCCCTTGGTAATTCTGCCAACGAGGCTGCTAATCTATTTGCGGAGTTTTTCAAAGCTAACTTTGATAATGAATCTGATTCAGTTTACGATGAAGCCTGTAACTTCAACTGCCCAATTAATTTTGGTTCACTAGTGCTAACTATAGAAGATGTAGAGGATGGCATTCGCAATCTTAAAGCTTCCACAAAAACAGATATTGATGGATTTTCCTCCTACATATTTAAAAACTGCGCAGCATTCGCTAATCCACTTCTTCTAATGTTCAATAAATCTCTTGACCGTGGGGTGTTTATTGATGCATGGAAGGTAACCTCTATTACCCCGATCCACAAAAGTGGCAATAAGGCTAATGTTGCTAACTACCGACCTATTTCGCAATTGTCAACAACCTCGAAGCTACTTGAATACATTGTAAAACAGAAAATGTATTTCTCATTCAAGCACCGAGTATCTAGTAACCAGCACGGTTTCGTTCCTGGTAGGTCAACTGTCTCGAACTTAGCTGTCTTCTCTGAATTCTGCACGACTGCTTTCAATGATCGTCTTCAGGTTGACACCATCTACACAGACTTCTCCAAAGCCTTTGATAAAGTAAGTCACTCAATATTACTAAACAAGTTAGCTAGTCTAGGGTTTCATTCTACCTTTTTGTCTTGGGTTAAGTCTTATCTCTCGTTTCGTAAATGTGTAGTTGTTGTCGATAACTTTGCGTCCCTTCCTTTCATTGCCTCCTCCGGTGTCCCTCAAGGCAGTATACTAGGACCTCTGCTATTTGTCATCTTTATCAATGATATATCTTCTTGCTTTGTCTCTTCCAAATATCTTCTTTATGCCGACGATTTGAAAATCTATACTACTATCTCTTCTCCTTCTGATGCCGTAGGTCTCCAAAATGATCTTAACAATGTAACAGAATGGTGTAAGAAAAATCGATTGCAACTTAACACTAGCAAGTGTTTTCATGTGTCCTTTTTCAAGTCTCGCTCCCAAATCTCTACCTCTTACTTTATTGCGTACTCCAGGCTCACCACTCAGTCTGTAATCTCGGACTTAGGTGTAATCTTCGATTCTAAGTTCTCGTTTCATGCCCATCTAAATCGCACAATTGCAAAATCATATTCCATGCTTGCCTTCATACGCCGTTTTAGTTCTGACTTCACCGACCCGTATACTCTAAAATGACTTTTTACCTCACTAGTTCGTTCTAAGCTAGAATACGCAGTATTTATATGGAGACCATACTATGACTGCTATATTAAAAGGCTTGAGAGGGTACAAAAGACGTTCATCAATTTTGCCCTCCGCTCTTTAAATTTTGATGATCCTGTTCCTTCTTATAATGCCAGACGTCAACTAATCGACCTGAAATCTTTGCACAGTAGATTATTCTTTCCCTCAGCTTTATGTATGATACTATCCGTGGTGTGATTGACTGCCCTTTTCTATTGGAAAGAGTTTTCTTCCATGTTCCCCACAGAAATCTTCGAAATAATGAAATCTTCGTTCTTGAATGCGTGAAGACCAATTATGCATATTATGCCCCAATCATTCGATCTTTGAGAGAATTCAATTTGTTTGCAAACTCCTTAGATATCGATTTTTCTTTTGATAAGACTAAATTTAAGTCATTACTAAATGAACGCATTACTTAGACTGTATTCTAATTTATCTATAATTCGCTTTGTAGTCTGTAAGAATCACTGTATTTCATAGATTACTTTATTGAAATAAATAAATAATAAATAAATATATACCCAACGTGTAGTGTATTAACTTCAAGTTGGTTGCCTACGCAAGCAAATGCATGCATGAAAGTGCGTAGGCAACTGGCTGAGTCAGTGGTGATCGTCGGTACGAATCCTACTGAAAGAAGTCTGATGAGGAAATGTGGTGATTTCCGAAATAGCTATCACTTCTACCATTTTTTCAAATTATTGTTGCTTTTCCACAATAAGTTTTCACTAAAAAACGGCCCAAGCTCATAAAAATTGTTGAATATAATTTTATAAGGCCATAAAATAACAAAAACAAATAACTTAAGGACGAGCACACCTAAAAGTTAAACATTGTAATAACAGAAATATTAACAAAAACCAACAAAACCAACAACCACATGATCAAGTGAATTGCACCGGAATCTTCTTCTTCTTTTTTGGCGCTGTAACCGCCTAAGCGATTTTGGCCGAGTTCAGCAAAGCACGCCAGTCGTTTCTCCTCTGTGCCAACTGACGCCAATTGGCAACGCCAAGTGAAGCCAAGTCCTTCTCCACCTGATCTTTCCATCGCAGTGGGGGCTCCCTCTTCCTCTGCTACCACCAGCGGGTTCCGAGTTGAATACTTTCAGAGCTGGAGCGTCGGTGTCCATTCGAACGACATGACCAAGCCAGCGGAGCCGCTGTATTTTAATTCGCTGCAGCTATGTCCATATCGTTGTAAAGCTCATACAGCTCATCGTTCCATCGTCTGCGGTACTCGCCGTCGCCAACGCGTAAAGTACCGTAAATATTCCGCAAAATCTTTCTCACAAACCCCCCAAGAGCCGCCTGATCGGATGTTGTCATTGTCCATGCTTCTGCGCCATATACCAGCACGGGCATGATGAGTGACTTATAGAGCGTGGTTTTCGTACGTCGAGAGAGGACTTTACTCCTGAATTGCCTACTCAGTCCAAAGTAGCACTTGTTGGCAAGAGTGATTCTACGTTGGATTTCAATGCTGACATTATTATCGGTGTTAATGCTGGTTCCCAAGTAAACGAAATTCTCTACTTTCTCGAAATTGTAACTGTCAACAGTGACGTGGGAGCCAAGGCGCGAATGTGCTGACTGTTTGTTTGATGACAGGAGATACTTCGTCTTGTTCTCGTTTACCACCAGACCCATGCGCTTTGCTTCCCTATCCAACTTGGAAAAGGCAGAACAGACTTCGCGGTTTTTGTTACCGATGATGTCGATGTCATCGGCATAAGCGAGCAATTGCACGCTCTTGTAGTAAATTGTTCCTGAGCGGTTCAGTTTTGCAGCTCTTATTATCTTCTCCAACATCAGATTAAAGAAGTCACATGAAAGGGAGTCGCCCTGTCTGAAACCCCGTTTTGTGGCGAACGGCTCGGAGAGGTCTTTTCCAATTCTGACCGAAGTCATTTTACACAGCCGTATGAGTCAAAAGCGGCTTTAAAGTCGACAAATAGGTGGTGAATGCCCGATCGCAGCGTAGCCCTGTAGGCGGCATATTTTTTCATGGCGGGGGCAGCGCTCGTACGTGCGCTCCAAGCGCTCATAGAAGAGATCCTGGGATATCTCATCTTTCTTTTCCGTCGGGGCATAGGCGCAGATGAGCGAGATGTGGAAGAATCTCGCATTGATGCGAATTGTGGCTAGACGCTCGTCCACGAAGTCTCTCTCCCACCACAAATCCAAATCCGAACGTGCGCTCCTTTACATGGCAGCTGTAGTAGACGTCGCAAGGCCCCAGACATTGCTTGCCTTACCCCGTCCAACGCATTTCTTGGTTGGCGGTGATGTCAGCTTTTGTCCTCTCGAGGACATCAACCAGCCATGCAGAGGCACCTTCCCCATTATGGGTCCGGACATTTCAGGTGCATGCCCTCAAATCGTAGTCCTTTATACGTTTACCGTAGTCGTCATCATAAAGGGGGGTCTTATCCGAGGCTTGACCTTGCTTCTTCACTGGAAGTGGTTTTAACATGGCGGGTCCCAAACCCAGCGCACAACCCATTGCTGGGACGGGGGTGGTTTTGCAACCAAACACGCGTTTATATAGCGAGCCGCTTGCTCCAAGTAGACTCCCACTTGCAGCCGCACCTACTGGTGAACAGACGCTGCAGACTTCTGTGAGCCCTTAAACTGAATAAGTCGGAGAGGCCCCACCGAAACTCCCTCTCTTTCTTTTTCACGCGGATTGGTTACCGCATCTCGCACATGGGTTGCTCACGTTGCCCAGAGTGCGCGAACGAGGAAGCAAGTGTCGGGATTGAGTATAGCCGTGCAACTGTAACTGCATACACAGCGCAACGGCTATACCCCATTGCACTCCAAATCGCTTACATTAAAAACAAAGAGTCGTGATTTGCGCCCGCGTACCTAGCATCCACATACCGGGTAGCCATTTATATACACAAAGCTTGAAATAGAATAGATGCCATTTGCTTTAAAGTATTATTTGCTTTTTACATTTTCACCTAAAATTATGCCGTTTAAACTGTAGTAACCTTTCCTATTTAAATAAAGATGTTGCATTTCTTTTTTGGTGAAGTGATGCGAACGCGAGTCCCATCGATACAACCCACTACTCCAGGGAATCCACTTTTTGAATAAAATGCTATTTTTGAAGCGTTTTACTCCTCTTCAGTCATTTGGGTTGTAATCCATTTCGAAAATATGCTGCTCAATGATATTTAAAACCTCTTTAACAACGACAGATATTGTAGGTTGCCGCAGTCCAAAATTAAAATCATTTCCACTGCACTTTTGATAACTGCCGTCAGCAAGGAGATACAGACGTTCCTCGCACACGTTTCTGAAAATGTTCCTCCATCTCGTTTTGTAAAAGGCGAAATGCTTCCTTATTTAAGCGAAAGTACTTATGAATGTGCAAAAAACATTATTAAAATTATGAATCTTCAAAAAAACATTATTAAAATGCCGCCTAGTTGCCACTACAACTTTTTCTTACTTGGTGATTGGAAGTTCCAAGGAATTCGAGTGATCACGAAGCCTTTTTCGTATGCGTAGTACATCAGTTTTGCCACCAACATTTTCGTCGTTGTAAAATAAATCAATGCTTATGTCCATTTTACTATTTATTAAAAAAAAACACTTTCGTAAACATTAAACTATATTGTTTTAATTTTTCGCCACAAAATCATGAGCTGTTTAATTTTTTGTCAAATCGTCACTTGTTTAGGTTGGCAACATCAATAAAATTTCAACTGAAGTTTGTTGTAATTCGTAATGCCAAAAAGGAGTTAAGTTGTTTTAAAGTTGAGTTGTTTCAATTTCAAATCAATTGGGTCGAGTTGTAAACAGTTATAAGGACCACTCGGCATATTTTGGATATAAGTACGCCTAAATCAGTGATGGAATAGCCATTGTGCCATTTTTGGCACTTTCATTCACAGAGGCATTTTTGGCACAATCATAAAATACAGAAATTTAGAATAAAATCCACTATACAACAAAAAATCACATACCACATTATAGATTAAAAAAATACAAAAACTGAAAATTAAAAGCACTAAACAATTAAAATAAGGGCCGTGAGAAATATTTACAAACCTCTGAATTCGATTGTGAATACGCAGTACGAAAAGTAAGTTTTCGCAACAACAAGCTTTTAATTCAGAATTTTTAGAAAGATTCTAAGCTTGCAGTTTTATAGTCTCTTAAATAAAAGTGCAAGTTTCTGCAATATGCGAAGGATTTTTGATATTTTCTTTCTGACGGTGTCATACATTTTCATGCATTAAAAAAAATTTCGAACACACTTTATATGGAAAAAATGCATAAAATTGAAAACTTGGAATCTCCCTAAAAATTCTGAATTCAAAGTTTGTTGTTGCGAAAACCTGCTGAATTTTTATAATTTTTGTACAAAGTTTGAAATGCCGAGTTTTGTACATATATTGCGTTTATTAAATTATGAATTTGCTGAAGATTTACAGGCCTTTACGCGTTGGCGACGGCGAGTACCGCAGACGATGGAACGATGAGCTGTATGAGCTTTACAACGATATGGACATAGTGCAGCGAATTAAAATATAGCGGCTCTGCTGGCTTGGTCATGTCCTTCGAATGGACACCGACGCTCCAGCTCTGAAAGTATTCAACTCGGAACCCGCTGGGTAGCAGAGGAAGAGGGAGGCCCCAACTGCGATGGAAAGATCAGGTGGAGAAGGACTTTGCTTCACTTGGCGTTTCCAATTGGCGTCAGTTGGCACACAGGAGAAACGACTGGCGTGCTTTGCTGAACTCGGCCAAAATCGCTTAGGCGGTTACAGCGCCAAAAAAGAAGAAAGAAGAAGAAATTATGAATTAGCCTTTTATATAAAATCCATCGAAAAATAATCAATGAACAGAATAGGCGAAACTGGTCAAAATGTCTCACTGCCATTTCGCATATAGGTACATACATATACATATGTGTGCAAAAATGGCATAATACCTACATATATTTCGGTTTATTTCCCCTCCGTAATTGGAATAATGTGTAATTTTACCATGAATTTATGTATGTCTAAGGAATCCTTCATAAAAGTGATTTACTGTAATAATTTAGTCAATTAATAATTATTGTATTACTGCCGTGTATTTTAAAAATATTATTTCTAAAAATACATTGTTCTTAAAACGCCTTAAAAAATTTAATTTTGTGGCACTTTCATCTTCTTTTCGGCACTCTTTTTGAAGACGATTTGGCACATTTTGAAATTTTGAAATTCCATCCCTAGTCTAAATCAGGGAAACGCCACCACTCTGATGTACGCATATGCAAAACGACATTGATTTATGTCTATAAGTTGCCATAGATATGAACACTGTTGCCACCGCTCAAAGAACTTTCTAACCAAGATTTGACGAAAAAGTTACCAAATGTAAGGAAAAATAACCAATTTTTTATTAGATTAACCACTCAGGTCATCACAAATTCTGTTATATAGTACGTATAGACAAATTTTACAAACCAAAGAAAATCAATTTTTATTTGCATTTTTGAAAAGTGAATCATTTTAAGGCTGAAAATAAATGAAATACATTCATATATAAGAATATATATGGGGCATTTCATGTCTTCCGATCGGGATGAAATTTGCACCAAGGTTAGTCCTAAAAAATAGTAGTTATGACACAAAATTTCAATGGGATCGGTCAAACACACTCCGAGTTGGAGGGTCTAGAATTTTGACATTTTGGTCAAACGGCCATTTTTTCGGATCCATATAACTAATTACCTATTGTATTTAGAAAATTTTTTCAGGAATGTTTTCGATAGATTTCTCTTCAGTCTTTACAAATTTTATTTTTTTTTAATTAAAATGAATTTTTTTCATGTTTT
>NW_016158070.1:80273-82080 GCF_001687245.7 Rhagoletis zephyria | reverse complement strand
CCACATTGTAAATATTTTGTAATTAAGATTAAACAATTAAAAATTGGACTGTATTGAACTACCGCGTATACGATGGTAAATAAATTTTACAAAAGCGCGAAAAACCGATATTTTCAAAACTGGAATGGTATTTCCCTTAAACCTACTTGCTATAAGATTATTATTATTAATGTTAACTTAAATTAATAAAGTAAGCAGTAATGGAAAAATAATTACCAAATCCCTTTTTTATTGTACATACATGACGTGGTATTGGATTCCGCATATACGAGGTATTTATATATGTACTATCTGAGTATGTATTAATTTGAAGTAGTCTTTAGCCGACCATGTATATTATGTATTCTGTATATTATAAAACAAATACATACATATGTAAGTAATATTAATACAATGATTCCAAATATTCTCACTTGGTTTCACTGCTGGGGCTGCCACTACTGCTGCTACTCTCCTCAACCTCGACAGGTGTAGCTGGCCCGTGTCTTATAACGAACCTAATTTAAAAGTTTTTTGGGAATACATATTATGCAAAATAAAACCAAAATTGTGTATTTTTTTCTCACTTATCCATAAAATTGAGCCCGTATAAATTAACTTGAAACACCAATTTTGCGCGGAATTCTAATAATTTTTCGCGGCTTCTTAATGACTCTCGTATTATTCAAATGTCATTTCAGGTACATATTAGCTTCGTTCCCCACGCTTTCCGGGCTGCTCCGGTAATTAGAGCGTAAAAATAAGTTACACTCTCACAAGTGTGAAAAATGTGCCAACACGCGAAAAAAGTGACCAGAGCGTGAGGAACGCAAAAAACCACATTTCGTGACCGGAATCAACATATCAGCTCTAAACAATGATTTTACATGTATTTATCGCTCTCTATTACCCATTTTTCTAGCGTGAGGAACGCTTTATGGGCTACTTTGGGCACCCGCGGGCTCGTGTGGAACAAACCTATTATGTAAGTGTGTGCAAAGAACATAGAAATGGTGTAACTGCGGGGCCGTTTCAAAAACTTGGCAATTAATTCACCGCGATTTATTAAATACACGAACCGATAATAGTTGCACCCTCGAACTTTTACATGTTCTTTTGCTTATGTAAACACATGATTATTATCGGAATAAGTCGAATCTTGAGTTGCCATTTTAGTAGTAATAACTTTAGTTAAACAACCATATTGAGCAGAATAAATGTATTTGTTTATACTATTTTTCAAAGATTTAATTATTGTATGTATACAAAAATTAGAAACTACAGTAAATGTTAAAAATAACCATAATGGGAAAGATCTTAACAACTTTACAGGCAAGAAAAAAATAACCAAAATTGGTTAAAAGTAATCAAAACGGCAACACTGGATATGAATACGACGCCCTCATCATACTCATACCATCTCCAACAAGTTTGATCCTCAGCTAAACGCTGTCTGATCATGTGAATCATTCCACTCAACCCCAAATTTGTAAATGCCCACTAGTTAGGGCATTGCTATGCAGATGTTTGTTTTTACCAAAGTATGTTAAAATTGCGTTTGCTTATATGTACATGCATGTATGTACTTTGGTTGCAGATGGTTGTTTTTCCAAAGCCTGTTAAAATTGCGTTTGCTTATACATGCATATGTATGTATGTATGCACTTTGGTGCGTTTACTCATATCGCACGTTTAATAATATACAGAAGTATTTCAAAATTTCAATTTTGTGGGAAAACGCAATCAAAGTTTGATCAATTCATACAGTTGGTATACAAGTAATTTTTAGCAAAAAAAAAACCGACTTCAACTCCCATATAAAAAAAAA
>NW_016158070.1:79066-80142 GCF_001687245.7 Rhagoletis zephyria | reverse complement strand
AAAAAAAAAAAAAAAAAAAAAAAAAAATATTCCGACGAACTGATAACCTCCTCCTTTTTTGGAAGTCGGTTAAAAAGACAGTTGAAAAGACCCATATCTTTGCGATGTTTGGGAAGTTTAGCCATCTGTTATGCTGAACAGGTTCCCCTTATCAAGCTTATTAATTGTATGATGAAATCTACAAAAACGTAAATTTTGAGTTACATCTGTATATTATTGAAAGTGCGATATGTACTTATGTGTGTATGTATGTATATATACATATATACAATATTTATTTATAGAAAAAAATTTTTCGATGGTGTTATTATTTTCTTCCATACATGTATGTACATACATATTTCCCCCAGCTCTTTGCACATCGAGCCAAGGAGAGTTGAAGTTTGCGCGCGTCAGGCATATTGTTAAATATGACTCATATTATATGAGTATGATAGATACTTCTTGCTTAAGGGTGTATATGACGTTCGAGGGCATTTCAATAAGTATTAGTGCATATAAATAGAACAAATTATGAATGGTGAGTGGGATATACGTAGTTTTATCATACGCGATGCGCTTCTCTGATAGGGACTTTAAAAGGAATATTTTTTTTTTTTTTAACTCATATATTTTTATTGCGATCTGTTTTTTTTCTTTTTAACATTAAGCAATATTTGAAACTTAAATACTAAATAAGAAAATAATCATGTATGGAGTACACCCAGTGGCGCAACCATATTCTATTCGCAGGTATTCAATGTTATTAGAGATCTAATATTGATTTCCTTTTAAGGCGCTGGAATGACACTGTATGAGAAGTGAGTGTAGAAATAAGAGGATTTGGGTGATCATGAATTTTTTGTCGGTGCGCCAAGGCGTGCTTTTTAATTTCGGAAGCAACAATAGGGATTTTAAGGTCACGGTGTATTTGGTTGTTTGTGACATAGAGCGGAGCATTCACAATCATTCTAAGAGTTTTAATTGGAATCTTTGGAGAATTTTTATATTGGAGGTTGCTGCAGAGCCCCATAATTCTATTCAGTATGTCCATACTGGTTTTAAAGCACATGAATAGAGTAAGAGCTTACTCTCGA